>NC_133650.1:233622517-233922517 GCF_009905375.1 Apium graveolens | reverse complement strand
ACAGCTCAAAACTATGTTTTAAAAGCCCGTATTTCAAACAAAATCATTGGCCCTATTTTGCCAAAAATGCCCTATACCGTATCGCTATTCTGAACCCCTAGACGTTTTACAAATTGACCTTTTTCGCGAAAAACGACTTTTCCGGACCCCTTCGGGTACCAAAAACCCCACAAAAATCACATTTTTATTTTTATATGATTATGAAATTATCATATATCATTTTTCTTTGTATTTTTGTATTTTTCACAATTTTTGGGAATTTTTAGTATTTATTTTGTATTTATTGGATATTTAAAAAAATTCATTATTAATACCCAAAAATTATAAAAATTGGGGCCAAATATTTTTATTAGGAGTGTAATTAGACCCTTAATTTTACTTAGGGGTATTATTTTCATAAATATAAATACCTGAATTACTATTAATTAAATCAGTTAATTATAATTAAAAATCAGAAAATAAAAATAAAAAGAAAAAGGGAATTAGGGTTAGGGTTTCTGTGAAGAACAGGGCAGAATAATCAATCGCGATTTTGAAGGTGATTCCGGAGTCCAAATCGAGCATGTAAGTAGTCAAATTGAAGCTGGTGAATCGTAGTTTCTGATTATGCAACTATTTTTATTGTTTGATTAAGTGATTTTAATTTCGTGTTTTCGGGTTTTAATCTTGAATTCGGGTTTCGTTTCTGGTTGATTGTTTGATGATTTCGTTGCCATGAGGATGTAGATCGTCGAATAGGGAGTCGTTTGGCACCGGTTTCACTCGATTTGGTGTCCGTTTTAGTATCGCCGGAAAACAACGACGCCGCCGCTGTTCGTGTTCGCCGGTCTGGTTCGACGGGGAGGAAGGACAAATGAAAGAGGAGGACGTCCCTGTGGTGTTTTCGGTGAAGAACGAAGCAAAACCAGCTTGGAACCGTGGTGTTTGGACGTTGTTTTGGTTCGCCGGATTTTCACCGGAAAATCCCCGCCGGCGTCGGGTTTCTGGGCAGCCAGGAGTGTTCTTCGCGACCCGGGTTCGACCCGGTTTGCAACCCGGAAACGACCCGGGTTTGATCCCCAAAACCTGAAACCAATTCCCTGAATTGTGTTTTTGATTTATTAATTATTTATTTATATTTTAGTAAATCAAAATCAGATTTTAAAAATTCTAATAATTAATTAAAAATTAGTTCTAAATTCTGAAAAATAGTATTATTAATTTCTAAATTATTTTATTAATTTATAAATTCGAATTTAATTATTTAATTAATTATTTAATTATTTATCTAATTATTTATTAGTTATCTAATTAATTAATAATTAGGTAATTAATTAATAATTAGGTAATTAATTAATAAATAAGGATTAAAAATAATTAAATAATATGATTAATAATTCGATAATTAGTTATTATTACGAGTAATAATTCGATAATGAGAATTATTATTCGAGCGATAGTTATTCGAATAATATTGTAGTGATTATTTGTATCGTATAATTAAATACCGATAATTAATTGATTAACGAATCGTATAAGTTTCAGTAATAATGTAATAAGTTCGATAATTATATGAGGATTGCGAGTAGCTCGTATTTATACGAGTAATTAATCGTTGAGTTAGATTATAATTCGAGCACATAGTAGATATTCGATAAATAGCGTATCCGTTAATAAAATCGATTGATTATTTGTAAATAATCGATCTAATCGAATAAATATCGATAAGTTATAAATATTATAATAAATTGTGATTAATCCTGATAATTAGAGATTTATTATTTTAAGATTATTAAATAAGCAATTATTAATTATTTATTAGTTATTTATTTATTCAATATTTAAAAAGTGATTAATTATTTCGATAATTAATCACATAATTTTTAATAAATCGTAACTTCTTCATTTTAACTCCAAAAAATTATAAAAAAATTATTTTTGACTTTGATTTTTATTAAATAATTATTTAAAAATTATTTTAGGATTTAAAAGGTTGTAATAATTATCTATATTGAATAATAAATTGAATTATCAGTGTTTAATTCATAACAATTCAACCGTTAGTCCGATTTAAGTGAAACGAAGACCTCTAGACTCAGAAAAATAAGACGAATCCAATAAAAATATTTGTAAGTTATAATTTATTCTGAAAAAGAGTGGTTTGGTGATAACTCATAGTTCGTAGGTCCTAGTAGGGATATAATTGAGCCGAATAAATCCCGAAAATTTATAATAAAATCAGATAAGACTAGTAATGCAGGTATAAGCCTAGAATTGATTCTAAAAAAATAATTATAAATCTAGAAATTAATTGTGTGCTTTACGTGTTACGTGTTATATGTGATTATGTGCATAAATGTGTTGTGTAAATATATGTATATATATGCGAGTCAGATAGAAACGCATGGGTAGACTGATAAGGTTGCGTGATATCAATTAAAGATACACGTATGTAGTAAATTATCTAAACACCTATCTTTCCATGATTTGTTCAGTGTTAGCAAGGCAGAGCAAGCTAGGGTCAGAAGGCAGTAAGTTAAACCAGGTTAAGTACGCGCAAGGCAAGTTTTTCCCCTATTCTAAATTCAGAATAGTGATTTATATTTCCTTTCTATCGTATCAATTCTCTTTGATAATTATTGTTCATATACACTGTTACCCATTTATTATCACTTGTTCCATTTCATTTCAATTCTTGATTTACCCAATTTATTGAATTCCCTGTTCATATTTCAATTCCTTTACCCTTGTTACATATATTCTGGTATATTCTGGTGTTGGGATATATCAATAGCATACCGATTGTTCCGGATGCTCAGCCTTGGACTGGATGGTTACTATAAAGGCTGGGTTTTTCCCAGACCATTAAATTAATAGGCCATAGTTGCCTGAGTACTCCTTATGTTGGTTGGGTCTATGCAGTTGGGTATAGATCCGCACTATATTCTGACTGATCAGCAGATTATAGTGCATATGTTGGTTCTTGTTTCCAGTCTTGTTCATTTGGCACTCGCCATCATTGGCAAATTATTATCATATACAGATACAGATGGTTGTTCAAACCAGCAGCTTATTGGTTCATTTATTTCTCTTTATTTCTCTCTCTTTATAATATATATATATATATATATATATATATATATATATTGTTGCAGGCTTGTTGAGCAATTTTGGCTCATTTCTTTTATTGTCACTCCTATTGTTTTACAGTTAAGGTAGAGAATGAAACCCATCAGGACCCGCATAGTCAAGAAGCGAGTCAAGCAGCGGGACCCTCTTATACCAAGAGTGTTCCTTCCTATTCCCGAAGAGAGCTTTGAATTGCCAGATCAGGTGTAGCAGGATAAGTAGTAATGTTGGGTTGAATAAAGGTTTTGTGTAGTTTGAATAAAAGATTGCGTAGTGAAACTGTAGATAGAATAAAGTTTTGTAATAAAGAGAGTTCTTGAGACAGGTTTTATTTAGTTGGGTTTGTAATAAAGTGTAGTGCATGATTCTTGTTTCCAAACTCAACCCTTAAAAGATCCTGAGTAGTGATAGTTCGGGGTAATTATTATATTAATATTCCGCTTGTGCAGGTATAGTTGGTAATTGTTGTTAATAATGCCCCAAATCTATACCCCGGATTTGGAGGGTGTTATAGTTGGCATCAGAGCTTAGGATTGACCTTGGAAAACAAGAATGTTAGGGTTAAGATAAGATAGGAAAATAAGATAGGATGAGAGTAAGAGTGTTAGGATTGTTTGTCTATGTGATTAGAAGTTATGAGTTATAGGATTGTGATTTGATTGTTTTTGTGTTATTATTTTTATGTATATTAGATGGCTTCTTTATCATCATCTACGGAGAGGACCGAGACAGATCCAGTGGATGCACAGGTAGTAGTCCCAGTGTCAGAGCAGATCTTACCTCCATTGCCACCTGAGCCAGCACCAGAGATACCACTTCCCCCGGAGGTACCAGGTTTTGCAGATTATTTTCCATACGTTGAGCCAGAGATACCAGATATTCCACCATTAGAGTTTCCGATGTTTGATATTCCTGATATGGTTGATCTTCCGCAGTGGGAGGATTTAGAGCCTCAGATTCCTATGCCACCAGTCGAGATTCCAGAGATGCCACCGATAGAGCCAGAGGCAGAGCCGCCTGTGTATGCGCCTATGGAGCAGCCTGTCTTATTTCCTGCCCCATTAGCCATTTATGCACCTGTTCCAGGAGTGTATCAGTTTCCTCAGCCAGAGTTTATGGATGAGATCGTGGTAGATGGACCATTACCTTCTCGAGGTTCCAGCACTGATCTTCATGAGCATCATACCGTGACTTACCAGCGCTTTCAGGCAGAGAGGGAGGAGAGGATTAGATGGCAGAACCAGTGTAGAGAGATCCTTGGATTGTATGAGACACAGACGGATGGTCCTGTCAGAGCATTACGACCGGATTATATACTGAGAGAGAGACTACATCATATTCACCGGGTTAGTTCGCAGCAGCTTACTGATTTGAGACAGCAGGATCTTAGTGCGGAGACAGCATATCGCAGAGCATTGGGACTTACCGAGGCAGTGCTAGAGGCAGTGCAGGAGGAGTTGAGCCACGTACCACCAGGATTTTGAGACCAGCAGATCGATGAGTGTTGTATTATGTATATTTTGTAGATAGAGGCAGCATAGTATTGTATGACTAGTTTGTATGAGTGTAGCTACTGACTCTGACTGATAGTAGTAGCAGTACGACTGTTATATCATAGGGTTTTGTATCAAGCACTGACACCTGTAGCTGGTGTTCTACCTATATATATATATATGAGATAATCTTTTGCACGTTTTCTTTATTTTATTTCCAGTCATTTAAGCATTTACATTTATTTCAGTACCATTGCATATTTATAAATGTAGTTTTATTCACGATCATGTTGTAAAAAAAAAAAAAAAATTTAAAACATATCATACTGTTTTATCTATTCAGTTATTTAATAAGTTATTTTATTTCTCGAATCGACTGTTTTAATATATGTTTAATATACTGTTATTAAATAAGATCCATTATTTATTTACCAGAAAAATGGCACCTAAGAGAAAAGCGCAGCCTGACTCATCGAATGGAAACACCGATGGCCAAAACAATAATAAACAGATGGATCAGATGTTTAATCTCATGCAACAGCAGATGTTGATGATGCAACAACAAATGCAGCAGCAGCAACAGCAGTTCCAGCAACAGATGTTACAGCAAGCCGCTCATCCAGGACATCAAATACCACCAGCAGCACCTACGACTACTTTCAAGCAATTTCAGTCGGTGAAGCCACCGGAATTTATGGGTTCCACAGATCCTACGAAAGCGAGAGCTTGGCTGAAAGAGATGGAAAAGTCTTTTTCGTTGGTAAAGGTTGAGGAAGAGCAGAAGACAGATTTCGCTAGCTATTTTCTAAAAGGTGAAGCTAATTACTGGTGGGAATCGAAGAAAGCTTTGGAAGAAGGTGTGGTGACCTGGAACAGATTCACTGATCTTTTCTTGGAGAAATATTTTCCTCGTTTTATGAAGAACCAGATGGAGATCAAGTTCCTGGAGCTGAAACAAGACAACTTATCGGTTGCGGATTATGAGACTAAGTTTACTGAATTGGCAAGGTTTGTTCCAGAGCAGGTGGATACAGACGAGAAGCGGGCCAAGAGATTTCAGCAAGGACTAAAACCATGGATTCGTAGCAGGGTAGCTGTGTTTGAATTGACAACTTATACGGCTGTTATTCAGAAGGCTATGATTATTGAAGGAGAAAGCGAAGCAGCTCAGAAAGAGAAAGGACCAGGGAAATTTCAGAATCATTTCAACAAAAGGCCGGGATTTCAAGCTCGAGGAAAAGTAAACTTTAGGAGACCAGAACAAAACAACCAGAGGATGGGTAATCGACTACCTGCCCCAACTCAGCAAAGGCTTATTCGACCGCCTATACCTGATTGCAGAACGTGTGGTAGAAAGCATACAGGAGTTTGCAACAAGCTAAATGTTACGTGTTTCAAGTGCAAGCAAAGGGGACACTATTCTGGAGAATGTCCAATGGGAAAAGCAGAAGTTACTTGTTTTCAATGTGGGAGAAAAGGACATATCGCCAAAGACTGCAGAGGAATTGCAATGGCTGCCAGTATTCCAAGAATTTTAGCATTACCTCCACCTCCACTACCACAGCAAAATCAGCCCAGAGCAAGGACTTTCAACATGTCAATGAAGGAAGCGGTACAGAGTCCGAATGTGATTGTAGGTACACTTCCTGTAAATTCCGTAAATGCTTTAGTATTGATTGATTCAGGAGCTACTAGATCTTTTATTTCTGAAGCCTTTATCTCTAAGATAGATTGTGAGATTCAGTGGTTGGATGAAGTGTTAGTCATAAAATTAGCAAATAATGATCAGGTTGCAGTAGAGCGAGTATGTCCGAGCTGTGATATTGAGATAGGGAGATGTCATTTTTCAGTTGATTTGATACCTTTTAGGTTAGGAGAGTTTGATATTATTTTAGGAATGGATTGGCTGTCTAGTAATAATGCTCAAATTGACTGTGCGAATAAGAGAGTGAAATTGCAAACTGAAGAAAATGAAACGGTAATATTTAAAGGTGAGAAGCAAAAGCAGAAATTCCTATCAATAATGTAGACGAGAAGATTGCTACGTCAAGGATGTCAAGCTTATTTAGCCTATGTACGGGATGTTAATAAGGGAAATTTGAAGATTGAAGATATTCCTGTAGTTTGTGAATTTCTTGATGTTTTTCCGGACGAATTACCAGGACTTCCACCAGATCGAGAAATTGAATTCACTATTGACTTGACGCCAGGGACTGAACCAATTTCGAAAGCTCCATATCGAATGGCACCTGTTGAAATGAGGGAATTAGCAAAGCAGTTGCAAGAACTTCTTGACAAAGGAATTATAAGACCAAGTGTATCCCCATGGGGTGCGCCAGTATTGTTCGTGAAAAAGAAGGATGGTAGTATGCGACTGTGTATTGATTATCGTGAGCTGAACAAGTTAACTATCAAGAATAAATATCCTTTACCTCGCATTGATGATTTATTTGATCAACTAAAAGGAGCGGCATGGTTTTCGAAAATTGACTTACGATCAGGCTATCATCAGTTAAAGATCAAGGCCGAAGATATTCCAAAGACAGCGTTTAGAACAAGATACGGACACTATGAATTTCTTGTGATGGCTTTTGGATTGACGAATGCACCTGCAGCGTTTATAGATTTGATGAATCGAATATTCAAGAAGTATTTGGATAAGTTTATCATTATATTTATTGATGACATTTTGATCTATTCAAAGACGGAAGAAGAGCATGCAGCGCAATTAAGAACGACATTGGAAATATTACAGAAGGAGCAGCTTTATGCAAAATTTTCCAAATGCGAATTTTGGTTGAAAGAAGTGCAGTTTTTAGGGCACATCATCAGCAGAGAAGGCATTCAAGTTGATCCAGCAAAGATTGAAGCCGTGTTGAATTGGGAAAGACCAAAGACGCCGACAGAGGTTCGAAGTTTCTTAGGTTTGGCAGGATATTATCGAAGATTTGTCAAAGATTTTGCGAAGATAGCTACACCGCTGACCAAGTTAACTCGACAAAGTGAAAAGTTCGAATGGAATAGTAAGTGTGAAGAAAGTTTTCAAGAGTTGAAGAATCGGTTGGTGACGGCACCAGTATTAGTACTGCCAGACGAGCAAGGAAATTTTGTTATTTACAGTGACGCTTCATATCGTGGTTTAGGATGTGTATTGATGCAACATGGTAACGTCATTGCATATGCGTCGAGACAACTTAAACCTCATGAACAGAAATATCCTACGCATGATCTGGAATTGGCAGCAATTGTTTTTGCATTGAAGCTTTGGAGACATTATCTGTACGGTGAAAAATGTGAAATCTACACGGATCATAAAAGTCTGAAGTATATCTTCACGCAAAAGGAACTAAACATGCGACAACATCGATGGCTGGAATTGATTAAAGATTACGATGTTACAATCAGTTATCATCCAGGAAAAGCAAATGTTGTAGCAGATGCGCTAAGCAGAAAAGAAAGATTGAATCAGTTGACTTCATGCGAAGAATTGGCCAGGGAATTCGACAAATTGGAAATCGAAATTCGTACTCCTAATGAATCTGCAGAAACTATCTACGCTATGACTTTCCAACCAGAATTGCTGGAAAAGATTCGCCGTTGTCAAGAAGAAGTGATGAGTCAAGACGACAACTTAACAGGAGAAGAGATTACAACTCAGAAAGATAATGAAGGAATTTTACGTTTTGTGTCAAGAATCTGGATCCCTAACGTGGCAGAATTAAAAGAAGAAATTATGCGAGATGCGCACAATTCGAAGTATTCCATTCATCCAGGAAGCACGAAAATGTATCGCGATTTGAAGGAAAACTTTTGGTGGCCGAATATGAAGAAGGAGATAGCAGAATGGGTGAGTAAATGTTACACATGCCAGCGAGTTAAAGCAGAACACCAACGTCCGAGTGGGTTATTGCAACCATTAGACATTCCAGAATGGAAATGGGAACATCTAGCGATGGATTTTGTGGTAGGACTACCGAGGACTAGGGCAAATCATGATGCGATATGGGTAATCATTGACAGACTTACGAAGTCGGCACATTTTCTACCAATTAATGAAAGATTTTCGCTCGACAAATTAGTGCACATGTATCTCAAAGAAATTGTGATGCGTCATGGAGTACCAGTATCAATTGTATCGGATCGAGATCCTCGTTTCAATTCAAGATTTTGGAGACAATTCCAAGAATGTCTAGGAACGAAGTTGAATATGAGTACAGCTTATCATCCGCAAACTGACGGCCAAAGTGAAAGGACAATTCAAACGATTGAAGACATGCTACGAGTTTGTGCGATCGATTTTGAAGGCAGTTGGGATGAACATTTACCCCTAGTGGAATTTTCTTATAATAATAGCTATCACGCCAGTATTGGAATGCCACCGTATGAAGCATTATATGGGAGGAAATGCAGATCACCCGTGCATTGGGATGAAGTTGGAGAACGCAAGATTTTGGGTCCAGAATTAATTCAGCAGACAAAAGAAAAGATTAATCTTATTCGAAAACGAATCGAGGCAGCACAAAACAGACAAAGCAGATATGCAAACCAAGCCAGGAAGGATATGGACTATCAGGAAGGAGAACACGTATTGCTCAAAATATCGCCATGGAAAGGATTGACCAGATTTGGCAATAAAGGGAAATTGAAGCCACGATACGTTGGACCATTTGAGATTTTGAAGAAAATTGGGAAGGTTGCGTACGAGTTAGCTCTACCACCCCATATGCAGCACATTCACAACGTATTTCATGTATCTATGCTTAAGAAGTATAATCCTGATACAAGGCATGTAATAGAGTATGAACCAGTAGAACTTCAGGCAGATTTGTCATATGTAGAACAGCCAATAAGAATTCTAGATAGGCAAGAGAGGGTATTAAGAAATAAGTCTGTGTTATTAGTGAGAGTTTTATGGAGAAACCCAGTGGTTGAAGAATCAACCTGGGAACTTGAAAGTGAAATGCTAGAAAAGTATCCTCAGTTATTTGCATAATTAGATTCTGAGGACAGAATCTTGTTAAGGGGGGAGAATGTAACGACCGAGGAATTACGCTTGTATTATATTATAATAATAATAAATTATGTGTATTATTATGTGATTAAATGTGTTAAGTCGTTGAACCCTAACTGCTATGTGTTATGTGTTGGTTGTTTTGATCCAAACGTGTTTTGGATATTTATTGAGCGTTCTATCGTCAGTTATATATATTATATCAAAACATGTACAGCTCAAAACTATGTTTTAAAAGCCCGTATTTCAAACAAAATCATTGGCCCTATTTTGCCAAAAATGCCCTATACCGTATCGCTATTCTGAACCCCTAGACGTTTTACAAATTGACCTTTTTCGCGAAAAACGACTTTTCCGGACCCCTTCGGGTACCAAAAACCCCACAAAAATCACATTTTTATTTTTATATGATTATGAAATTATCATATATCATTTTTCTTTGTATTTTTGTATTTTTCACAAATTTTGGGAATTTTTAGTATTTATTTTGTATTTATTGGATATTTAAAAAAATTCATTATTAATACCCAAAAATTATAAAAATTGGGGCCAAATATTTTTATTAGGAGTGTAATTAGACCCTTAATTTTACTTAGGGGTATTATTTTCATAAATATAAATACCTGAATTACTATTAATTAAATCAGTTAATTATAATTAAAAATCAGAAAATAAAAATAAAAAGAAAAAGGGAATTAGGGTTAGGGTTTCTGTGAAGAACAGGGCAGCATAATCAATCGCGATTTTGAAGGTGATTCCGGAGTCCAAATCGAGCATGTAAGTAGTCAAATTGAAGCTGGTGAATCGTAGTTTCTGATTATGCAACTATTTTTATTGTTTGATTAAGTGATTTTAATTTCGTGTTTTCGGGTTTTAATCTTGAATTCGGGTTTCGTTTCTGGTTGATTGTTTGATGATTTCGTTGCCATGAGGATGTGGATCGTCGAATAGGGAGTCGTTTGGCACCGGTTTCACTCGATTTGGTGTCCGTTTTAGTATCGCCGGAAAACGACGACGCCGCCGCTGTTCGTGTTCGCCGGTCTGGTTCGACGGGGAGGAAGGACGAATGAAAGAGGAGGACGTCCCTGTGGTGTTTTCGGTGAAGAACGAAGCAAAACCAGCTTGGAACCGTGGTGTTTGGACGTTGTTTTGGTTCGCCGGATTTTCACCGGAAAATCCCCGCCGGCGTCGGGTTTCTGGGCAGCCAGGAGTGTTCTTCGCGACCCGGGTTCGACCCGGTTTGCAACCCGGAAACGACCCGGGTTTGATCCCCAAAACCTGAAACCAATTCCCTGAATTGTGTTTTTGATTTATTAATTATTTATTTATATTTTAGTAAATCAAAATCAGATTTTAAAAATTCTAATAATTAATTAAAAATTAGTTCTAAATTCTGAAAAATAGTATTATTAATTTCTAAATTATTTTATTAATTTATAAATTCGAATTTAATTATTTAATTATTTATCTAATTATTTATTAGTTATCTAATTAATTAATAATTAGGTAATTAATTAATAATTAGGTAATTAATTAATAAATAAGGATTAAAAATAATTAAATAATATGATTAATAATTCGATAATTAGTTATTATTACGAGTAATAATTCGATAATGAGAATTATTATTCGAGCGATAGTTATTCGAATAATATTGTAGTGATTATTTGTATCGTATAATTAAATACCGATAATTAATTGATTAACGAATCGTATAAGTTTCAGTAATAATGTAATAAGTTCGATAATTATATGAGGATTGCGAGTAGCTCGTATTTATACGAGTAATTAATCGTTGAGTTAGATTATAATTCGAGCACATAGTAGATATTCGATAAATAGCGTATCCGTTAATAAAATCGATTGATTATTTGTAAATAATCGATCTAATCGAATAAATATCGATAAGTTATAAATATTATAATAAATTGTGATTAATCCTGATAATTAGAGATTTATTATTTTAAGATTATTAAATAAGCAATTATTAATTATTTATTAGTTATTTATTTATTCAATATTTAAAAAGTGATTAATTATTTCGATAATTAATCACATAATTTTTAATAAATCGTAACTTCTTCATTTTAACTCCAAAAAATTATAAAAAAATTATTTTTGACTTTGATTTTTATTAAATAATTATTTAAAAATTATTTTAGGATTTAAAAGGTTGTAATAATTATCTATATTGAATAATAAATTGAATTATCAGTGTTTAATTCATAACAATTCAACCGTTAGTCCGATTTAAGTGAAACGAAGACCTCTAGACTCAGAAAAATGAGACGAATCCAATAAAAATAGTTGTAAGTTATAATTTATTCTGAAAAAGAGTGGTTTGGTGATAACTGATAGTTCATAGGTCCTAGTAGGGATATAATTGAGCCGAATAAATCCCGAAAATTTATAATAAAATCAGATAAGACTAGTAATGCAGGTATAAGCCTAGAATTGATTCTAAAAAAATAATTATAAATCTAGAAATTAATTGTGTGCTTTACGTGTTACGTGTTATATGTGATTATGTGCATAAATGTGTTGTGTAAATATATGTATATATATGCGAGTCAGATAGAAACGCATGGGTAGACTGATAAGGTTGCGTGATATCAATTAAAGATACACGTATGTAGTAAATTATCTAAACACCTATCTTTCCATGATTTGTTCAGTGTTAGCAAGGCAGAGCAAGCTAGGGTCAGAAGGCAGTAAGTTAAACCAGGTTAAGTACGCGCAAGGCAAGTTTTTCCCCTATTCTAAATTCAGAATAGTGATTTATATTTCCTTTCTATCATATCAATTCTCTTTGATAATTATTGTTCATATACACTGTTACCCATTTATTATCACTTGTTCCATTTCATTTCAATTCTTGATTTACCCAATTTATTGAATTCCCTGTTCATATTTCAATTTCTTTACCCTTGTTACATATATTCTGGTATATTCTGGTGTTGGGATATATCAATAGCATACCGATTGTTCCGGATGCTCAGCCTTGGACTGGATGGTTACTATAAAGGCTGGGTTTTTCCCAGACCATTAAATTAATAGGCCATAGTTGCCTGAGTACTCCTTATGTTGGTTGGGTCTATGCAGTTGGGTATAGATCCGCACTATATTCTGACTGATCAGCAGATTATAGTGCATATGTTGGTTCTTGTTTCCAGTCTTGTTCATTTGGCACTCGCCATCATTGGCAAATTATTATCATATACAGATACAGATGGTTGTTCAAACCAGCAGCTTATTGGTTCATTTATTTCTCTTTATTTCTCTCTCTTTATAATATATATATATATATATATTGTTGCAGGCTTGTTGAGCAATTTTGGCTCATTTCTTTTATTGTCACTCCTATTGTTTTACAGTTAAGGTAGAGAATGAAACCCATCAGGACCCGCATAGTCAAGAAGCGAGTCAAGCAGCGGGACCCTCTTATACCAAGAGTGTTCCTTCCTATTCCCGAAGAGAGCTTTGAATTGCCAGATCAGGTGTAGTAGGATAAGTAGTAATGTTGGGTTGAATAAAGGTTTTGTGTAGTTTGAATAAAAGATTGCGTAGTGAAACTGTAGATACAATAAAGTTTTGTAATAAAGAGAGTTCTTGAGACAGGTTTTATTTAGTTGGGTTTGTAATAAAGTGTAGTGCATGATTCTTGTTTCCAAACTCAACCCTTAAAAGATCCTGAGTAGTGATAGTTCGGGGTAATTATTATATTAATATTCCGCTTGTGCAGGTATAGTTGGTAATTGTTGTTAATAATGCCCCAAATCTATACCCAGGATTTGGAGGGTGTTATAAATAGCCTTCCAACATGGTAGAAAGTGGTTCTTATTTTTAAATCATTGTCGTTTCGTGCTACAGCCGAGGGCTTTGATTTCGAAATAAGAAATACTTGTCTATTACATAGAGATGTGTACATTGAATTAGAATCTAAAGGTCGTTACGTGCTACAGCCTTGGGCCGTTGGAGACTGATTCAATTGTACGAAATTTTGGGTTAGACTTGACTTATAATATTGAGTTTGTCGTGCTACAGCCGTGACTCAATTATTCAAGAGGCTAAAGTTTTATTAGGGAATAACATAAGATGTAACTGACAAGAGTTATCTGCCTATTGTACATCACATGACGTTTCGTGCTACAGCTGAGGTTGTGTGATGGAATGTAGGATCCATATTCCCACTAGTATTATGAATGCTTAATTTTCACTTAAGGTTGTATAAATTAGATAAACTAATGGGAGCCACTTATGAATAAAGACCCGATTCATATAGTGTCTTGAAATGAAATTGAATATTTGCTAAGTGTTGTTATATGTTCATCATTTACAGATTTACTATATTTGTTATGTCTTCTGCACTATCACTCCGGAGTATACTAGATGCTCACAAGTTGACTGGTCCTAATTTTGCTGACTGGCTTCGAAACTTGAGAATTGTTCTCAGGTTTGAGAAGCTGGAATATGTGCTTGACTCACCTAAGCCTACTGAACTTACTAGCGATGCATATAATGATGAATATGTTGTGTATCGTAAGTGGATAGATGATGCAAATATTGCTCAATGCATCATGCTAGCTTCCATGAACATTGAGCTACAGAAGCAACATGAGCATATGGATGCTCATACTATCCTTATGCATCTACAAGAGTTGTATGATGTGGCAAGGAGGACAGCTCGATATGAGATATCGAAGGAACTATTCGGTTGTAGGATGTCTGAGGGATCATCTGTGAATGACCAAGTACTTAAGATGATCAATTTGATTGAACGTCTTGGACAACTTGGTTTTGCCATGGATGGGGAGCTGAGCCAAGACTTGGTCTTGCAATCACTTCCGAGTTCGTTCTCGCAGTTTATTGTGAACTTTCACATGAATAAGCTGGATGTCATCCTGCCTGAACTCCACAACATGTTGAAGATTGCGGAATTGAATTTCCCCTAAGAAGAGTTATGTTCTTGTATTGGTGAAGGTTCTAATTTTAAGAAACGGAAGAAGAACCCTTCCAAGAAGTAGAAAGTAGGTGAAAAAAAGCCGGTTCCACCAAAAGCTGAAGACCCCAAGAGCAAAGCTGTTTGCTTTCACTGTAACAAGGTGGGGCACTGGAAGAGGAACTGCAAGGTTTACCTTGCAGAATTGAAGAAGAAGAAGGGTAGTGAGACTACCGCTTCTGCTTCAGGTATATTCATGATCAAAGTTAATATGTCACTAAGTCAAATTTCTACTTGGGTATTAGATACCGCCTGTGGTTCTCATATTTACAATTCGTTGCAGGGACTAAGGAGAAGTAGGACTCTTGAAGAAGAGGAGGTGATTCTACGGATGGGAAATGGAGCAAGAGTTGCTGCTGAAGCTGTAGGATCATTTCATTTACATATGCCTACGGGCAAGACTATTATTGTAAATAATTGTTATTTTGTTCCCTCGATTATGAGGAATATTATTTATATTCCATGTTAGACTTGGCTGGATATTCGTTTGTTATTCAGAATAATAAATGTTCAATTCTTAGAGATAACGTTCTTTATGGAAGTGGTATTTTAAACAATGGTCTGTATGTATGTGACGTAGAGCATAATTTACTACAAATTGAACATACTAATAAAAGAAAAAGGGATGATAAAAATCTCACTTTCTTGTGGCCCTGCGGACTTGGTCATATTAGTGAAAATAGACTGCGGACATTGCATAAGGAAGGGTTACTTGACCCCCTTTGATTTTAAATCATATCCTACATGTGAGTCTTGTCTATTGGGGAAAATGACCAAATCTCCATTTAGTGGGCATGGAGAGAGGGCTGCATATTTGCTAGGATTGGTACACACAGATGTATGTGGACCAATGTCTACGCAAGCCATGGGTGGATTTTCATACTTCATTGCTTTCATAGATGGTCGATCTAGATTCAGATATGTGTATTTGATGAAACACAAGTCTGAAGCCTTTGAAAAGTTCAAAGAATATAAGTATGAAGTGGAGAAACAAACCAAATATAGTATTATAACTCTTCGAATAGATCGAGGTGGTGAATACTTGAATGAAGAGTTTCTAGATTATCTCAAAGAAAACGGTATAGTCTCCCAGTGGACTCCTCCATATACTCCATAGTTGAATGGGGTATCTGAAAGGAGAAATCGAACTTTGTTAGACATGGTTCGGTCCATGATGAGCTATGCGAATCTTTCAGTATTCCTATGGGGTTATGCATTGGAAACCTCAGCATATTCACTGAATAAGGTGCCTTCCAAATCTGTTCCTCAAACTCCATATGAGATATGGAAAGAAAGGAAACCGAGTTTTAAATACGTTAAGATTCGGGGATGTCCAGCTTATGTCAAGAAAGTTGACCCAGATAAGCTGGAATCTCGATCCGTAAAATGTAATGTGGGATATCCTAAAGAGACTTTAGGGTATTACTTTTACACCGATCATCGGGTGTTTGTCTCCAGACATGCTACCTTCTTGGAAAAGCAGTTTATCCTTGAAAGAAACAGTGGGAGCAAAATTGAACTTGATGAAGTTCAAGAAGCACAAACTACTACGGATCAAGTGGAAACACCTATTCAGACTGAACAACCTTCTGTGGAACAGCCCATTCGTAGGTCAGGGAGAGTGTCTCGCCAACCTGAGAGGTATTATGGCCTTGACATTGAGAATGACAATGAGTTGTCAATCATTGATGATGACGACCCTGTGACCTATAATGAGGCTATGAGTAGTGTTGACTCAGAGAAATGGCATAGTGCCATAAAATCCGAAATGGAATCTATGTATACCAACCAAGTATGGACTCTGGTTGAGGCGCTTGAAGGTGTTAAGCCTATTGGGTGCAAGTGGGTATACAAAATAAAGATTGGAGCAGATGGCCAGGTGGAGACCTATAAGGCCAGGCTCGTGGCAAAAGGATTCAAACAAAGGAAAGGGATTGACTTTGATGAAACTTTTTCGCCTGTAGCCCTGTTAAAATCAAATCGGATTTTGCTTGCGATTGCTGCTTACTACGACTATGAGATCTGGCAAATGGACGTGAAAACGGGCCTTCCTCAATGGGGAACTTGAAGAGGAAGTGTATATGACACAGCCATAGGGTTTTCTTTCCAAGGGAAATGAACACCTAGTGTAAGCTGATACGAACCATATATGGTTTAAGGCAAGCTTCTCCTAGATGGAACATCCGTTTTGATGAGACAATCAAAGAATTTGGTTTTATCAAAAACATAAATGAACCATGTGTTTATAAGAATTTTAGTGGGAGCGCGGTAATATTTCTTGTATTGTATGTGGATGACATACTTCTTATAGGAAATATTTTGCGACGCTTTCATCAGATTAGGGAGATTGTTGAAAGAGGAGATGTCAACGTCAAGAAAGTTAACACACATAACAGCATAGCAGACCCTTTAACAAAGCCACTTTCTCAAAGTCACTTTGATCGTCGTAAAGACAAGATGGGTATTAGATACCAGAGTGATTGGCTTTAGTACAAGTGGGAGATTGAAAGAGATGTGTCCTAAGTCCAATCATGTATGATGATTTAGGAATAACTTTTATGTAATCTGTTTTGATTTCATTGATATTAATAAAAGACTTGTTTTGGTTTTATTGCGGGCTTTATCTATTTAAGTGTTTAAATAAGATATACCATTGTTTAGAGTAAAGCTTTTTATGGATTATGATGAGATCATAATAATGAGACCTAAAAGATGATAACTCTGAAATTAAATATTTCCTGGTCGTAAAATTACTAACCGATAATTAGTAATCCGCAAAGATCGGTACATACTATGCTTGCTTCATTATGAAGGATGTCTGTTCTCATAGACATTTGTGTGATGACACTATAGCTAGTATGTAGGTGCTTATTATAGAATAAGTTCACTGAACATGACTCACACAGCTGAACAACTGATGGAGTTCACTCACGTGTCAGCAGTTGTTCGCATAGTGATAGTTGTACAAGTATCCTTAGAGTTGAGGTCATCATAGTCATCTTGTGTACACTGAACTATGCTTTGGTTTAGTTCTTAGTCTCCAAGGACAATTATAATGGCTCTACTGGGTATAGGAATTTGTACACGAAGATAGTGTATGATCAATAAAGGATCTACCCCTTCCAGTGAAGGAAGAGAATGTTCAATGCTGATCCACTTATGTTAGTTCAGGAATCTCTGGCCAGAGTGAATGAAATTAGAAAGGAGTTTCTAATTTACATTAAATAGAACTAAGCATAGTGAATGGGAAAGCAAATGATTAAATACGATAGGCTTGACACAAGTTCCATGCCTTGTATTTAATCGTGACATTGCAGGGTAGAAGGAATTGATTGTACGGTAACTACTCACTGAATAGGTTCTTGGTATTCTAAGCAGTGAATTCGTATTATCCGGATAGTAGCGATATGCTGAGAAGTATCCCTCACGATGTAAAATAAATATGATTAATTTATTAATTAATCATATTTAATGAATTAGAGAATTTATATAAATAATGATAAAATAGTTTTATTATTATTTATTTCTACTACCGGCTTAATATTGAACCTACAGGGTCACACCATAAAAGAGAATGATTTAATGGTGGAGGAATTAATTAATAATGGCTGGTAATTATTTATTTTTGAAATAAATAATTAATTAGCAGATTTAATAATTGATTAAATGAGATTTAATTAATTCTTAATATTATTAATTAAGAATTTAATTTTGGAAATTAAATCAAGTGAGAGAATTATTTTTCTAAAGTGTTTAGAAAAGGGATTAATGATTAAAAGGTATTTTAATTATTCGTTAATTGGTTAATAAGAATAATCAATTAAAGGGTTAATAATAATAATATTTTATGGAAAATTTTCAGCTGAAAATTTTGCCTATAAATATACTATTATAAACCTTATTTGCCTTAACCCAAATAATTAACCCTAATTCTAAAGTAGAACAAGAGGGAGACAACTAATTCTCTCAAACTCTTCCTCCTCCATCACATTGTACTCTTGGTGGATACCAGTGGAGTGCTTCACACTTGAGGAGCAGCTGCTAGGGATTTCCGTTCATCGTTCTTGGATCGCTATTAAAGA
Source organism: Apium graveolens (assembly GCF_009905375.1). Taxonomy (NCBI): domain Eukaryota; kingdom Viridiplantae; phylum Streptophyta; class Magnoliopsida; order Apiales; family Apiaceae; genus Apium; species Apium graveolens. The sequence goes on along the minus strand of NC_133650.1, from coordinate 233,903,824 downwards.
CCTCCATCTTTCCATTAATGTAAAGCTTCTTAAGGTAAACATACTGAACTACGAATTAAATATTATTTTTCGCATGGATCCTGGAGAGGGTTTCGGTTTTTTTTAAGATTTAAATTTATGTTTTTGTTACGTTTATGTGCTAAAAACCCTTCATAAACTCCCTCACCATCTCCTTCATATCTGCTATAACTTCCATCATAAGAACTTTCATCATTATTGTAAGACATCTTTTCCTCTTAAGATTAAGATCTTGATTAGACCCTCCTTCTAGAGCCAATTTGTTGACGGAGGAATTTGGAAACAACAAAATTTGAGGTTCATCACGGGAATCAAGATCTGTGACGGTGGTTCTTTGTCGAAAAATCGAGCGGTGTGTGGTGGTTGTGTGTTAATTGGTGGCTGAGATTGATTAGGGTAAGTGGTGGCTCCTTATCAGCTCTCAACTTCTTACCCTCTCAATGCGCCTACGTACACTTTATATAGGGATCAATCCTGACGTAGTTCTTGGGAAACAAGAAATCGAATGGGCTTAGACTTCTCATTCCTAGACCCGGTAGAAGTCCCTCCAGAATCCATCTTTCGCTAGCTTTAGGAATGTCCAACTATGAGGCCCAACCACAAAGGCCCAAGGCTCGCTCGTAATCATAGGACTTCACGGATAGGGCATCTCCTGCACAAGGATAACACTCCACTATATCTATATCCCTTGATTTACGAATGCAGGTTTAGCCACAGTTCACCCCAAATGCCGGACGCGTCCCTCTCCCACGAATGAGGATAACCCACTAGATAGCAGGACAGGTGATCCCAAACTCTTGAGTGCAAAGTACAGGATGACTCCAAAGTTCACCAACAAGGACACCTGTTGAATACAAGAATAGAGCTCCCAAAGCACACACCAATGTTCAACCCAAATCCCCAACAAGGACACTCGTTGAATATAGGAGGAGGCCTTCAATCATCAGGCATACCCCCGGAGGCCTTCAAGCTTTTCACAGACATCCCCCTCCTTGACCGACTCAAAGAGGAAATTCTTCAAAGAGTACCTACAATAAATACGTTAGTGAAAACCACCTCCATTTCTCTTTCCATGCTTGTTTTTCCTCAAGATGTCCTTGTTTGCCTTGTCCTAGGTGAGGACAAACCCAAACCATCTAAGTGAATCCAAAACCATGCATTTCATTAGGTCAGAACGCGTCCTCACCCTACAGAATGCCTAGACTCACTCCCTGCATTGTAATTCCTTTAGCATGTAAATCATGTCTTGCATTCCAACTGATGAGGGCACATTCAACGTGCAAGACCCGTCATCTCCTTGTGCATTATGATTTGTAAAACCTAATTCCTCTTCCTTTTGCCCCAATTTGACTTCAATTGACCCGTTTGTGACCCGAAATGATCTAATGCCAAATTTTGGCTATAACATACAACAGTGTTACAGAAATCAGTAATAGATAAAGATCGGTCACAGGACCTTTTAAGGATTAATCATCGAATCAGGGATTAATCAGAAAGATTAATTGACTGACAAATCGGGAGCAATTAAATATTATAAAATAATTATATTATAAAATCAAATGAGAAGGTAGCAGTTAATTACTATCAAATTCATGACATATACTTCCAAGTCTTTGTGTAAAGAAAATACTTACAAAGTCCAGTACACAAGCAAAAGATAAAAAAGCCTTGTTTAGCATGTTTACGTTCGAATACTTACACCTGCAACAATTAGTAAAGTACCTGATTCTAGGAGAAAACTTCCATGGCTCATTAATTTTGAGAAGCTACTGGTGCACTTATAGCAAGAAAGAGGGAGATTCTATTTTCATTGATTATACATGTGGAGTAAGTAAATATAGTCCATACAGAACCTTAATCTTAGCTATCAAATTCATTTTAATTATAAACTTTAATCTAGCTCTTTGAGGCCCATTATTCTTAGGCCCACGTTACGTATTCGGGCCGAGGATGAAGAGACGTACCTGGGCCGAGGAGAGTTCATCCCAATAACAAGAACAAGGGTTTGTCCAGTAAGGGTGAAGACGCAGTTCATGACCATAATGTCCACTTTCTCCTCTAAGTGGAATGAACCAAAGACCTCGGAAACGGACCGTTAACTTGATACAGGTTATATACACGATGAGATTCATTCATCTACACACACTTCAGGTCACACAGACTATCTAGTATTTCGATTAGCTCAAAAAAAATAAGTAAACTTATTCTCACACCGGAGGTGAATCGGGGGGATCATCCCTTACATTCTTCTCTTTGCAGGCCAAAGTCAATCCATTAGGGGCGAATCAAGGTCGACAGAAAACTGGTTCCAACATTTGGCGTTGTCTGTGGGAATACGAGATTAAGTCTTGAGATCTGAGACGATGACTAACAATAATGATGAACAGGGTCCTTCGGGGTTCACTAATCTGAAAACTAATCCTACAAAGTAACCTTTAATTACCCCTCCGAATCTGGAAACTGATTTTGATGAGGAATCAGATATAATCCCAACTCCTGAAGAACAAGCGATGCTGAGGAAACTGGGGGCTGAATAGATCGCCAAAGAGAAGGGAAAATTGAAAGAAGTTGATGAGGTTAAACAGGTAAAGGCCAAAAAATGATAGGCCAATGCGCTGAAGCTCAAGGCCATAAGAGTACGGAAGGAGGAGTTGGAACTGGAGGAGAAGGCGCTGAGGGCGTCACTTAAAGAGACTGAAGGGGCTAAGAGTTCTGGAAAAGAAAAATGAGTCCATGTTGAGGAAGATGAGTCCACGAACTTTGACTCACCCCACATGAGGAGGAGGAGGACGACGAAAGTCGCATTGACTTTGGGCTCTGACCAGGAGGAAGAAGAGGATATATCCCACACTAGGCCATTCAGGATGGAAAAGGCCATGTTTGGGGACAAGAAATTTAACTGTGAACCGGTGGTGACTGAAGAGATCGAGGCATATCGGCCTCTTTCAGGGGAATAGAAATAATTCCCGAAGATGACTGAGTTCAATGGTAAAGGGGATCCCGAAGACCATGGTGACAAGTACGAATTACTGATGACAGGAATGGGCCACAGCCAGACGATGCTGTGTAAGATGTTCAAGACATACCTGAAAGGAGAGGCTTCGATGTGGTATAAGTCATTTCGGCCGCGTTCGATCCACTTCTATGAGCTGCTGAAGGGAAAGTTTATAAGGCACTATCAACATCTATGCCGAAGAGAGAAAGAAACTGAGACTCTCATCCATTATAGATAAAGGAAGAATGAGTCTCTAGGAGATTACCTAGCAAGGTTCAAGGAGAAGCATGCATGGTCACCAACTTGAACAAAACAAAAGCTATGGGGTATCTGACCATGCGATTGGACCCAATCATAGGTAAAAAACTCTTATCTTCCCTTTACGATTACCCCCTAAATCTCTTAATGAGATATATGTGAGGGGTGAGAATATTCGGAGGAAAATAAAAAATTTAGAGGGGTACAGAGAACCCGAAAAAATAACCGAAGCAGGCAGTTCGGCCGCTACGAGTACTCCCGAGGGTCCAACCTTGACCGAAGAGACGATCGTAGGACTGAGGGGAAGAAACAAACTGATCGGGGGCCTGGAAAGGCGAAGAGATAGAGATTCAACCGTGTTCACACCTCTAAACATGTCAATCTCCAACATTCTCCACAAGATTAAAGGCAAGCCAGGCTTCATTCGCCCTACCAAAATAAAATTGGCCGATCACAAGAAAAATGATGAAAAGTACTGTGACTGCCATCAGGATAAGGGGCATAACACTGATGAATGCTTCCATCTGAAGAAGCTAATAGAGAAGATGCATTTGTATCAGTTCAGCCTTGCAAGACATTCCATATCCCTCTCCTTTACCGAAGAGGACTATAAAGATGGCATATGCTTTCGCGAGGATCCGCTAGTAATCAATCCCATAATTGGAGAAAATAAGATATGGGAAGTGATGATGGACGGAGGAAGCTCGACAAATATTTTTTTCTATTGGACATACACTAAGATGAACCTAACGGGGGAAACAAATAGAACCGTTCCGTGAAGCACCCCTAGAGGCCTTCGGCGGACATCATATTTCCTATGAAGGTACGATTAATTTACCTTTTCTTATCGGTAAAATGCCCTATATTGCTGAAAAATAGGTTAAATCTATATTGTGAGGGTCGAGAGCTCTTATAAAGCACTTCTTGGCCGACTATTCCTATCCGCTTTTTAAGCCATAAAGTCCATACCCCATCTCAAACTGATATTCCCCATGGAAAAAGGGTTTGGAAAGATGAGAGGGGATCATAATACATCCTGGATTATTATGCTTGAGGATCTCGACAGAGACAAGAAATATGATGAGAATGACCTAAATGGGAAGAGAAAGCGTTCGGAAGCAGAACCGAGCGGGAACAAATAATTGTTAAATATTGAGTTGGAGAAATTTGGGGCCGACTTGTCTTGCCCAATTGCCAAACCAGCGGCCGAAATGGAGGAGGTCGAGTTGTATGCTGGATGTTCGGGAAAGATGGTACGTATTGGGAATAATATGGAACCTGACCTGAAAGAGAAATTTATCGTAGTGGTAAGGCAATACCATGACCTCTTCACATGGGGTCTCGAAGACATGCCCGGATTAGATCTGAAGACAGCTAAGCATTGCCTTAATGTGAAACCCAAGGCTAAGCCCGTAAGGCAGAAGAAGAGAACCTTCTCCTTAGAGCGACAAAAAGTTATCGAAGTCGAAGTCGAGAAGTTACTAGAAGCCAAGTTCATTGAGGAAATTGAATACCCTGACTGACTCGCTAATGTGGTAGTGGTTAAGAAAATAAATAATAAATGAAGGATATGTGTAGACTACATGGATCTTAATAAGGCCTGTCCGAAAGATCATTACCCCTTGCTGAACATTGATCAATTGATAGACGTCACGGCCAGCTACCAAGTCCTCACCTTTCTTGACGCCTTTTCGGGTTACCATCAGATAGCCATGAACACGGCTGATATCCCGCAGTGCATGGACAGGTGGGGTGTGGTATATCCTATTAGATTCCTTCAACATATAAAGATGATATGCTCCCCTGGGAATATGATGCCTGGTGTAGAAACTCTTTATATCTTTCTTTCTTAGTTGGGTCGGGTTATTAGTGGCTGGAAAGGTGACTATGTCGCTGAAGCGTGCACGTCCGGAGAGAATGCGTGCCGCGTTAGAAGGCACGACGTCTTGGTTAGACCGACACATATCCCTGCATCCGAAAATGGGGAAATATTAGCCGTGTACTCGGTCTGGATAGACAAGAAGGAATGAAAAAGAGGAAGAAAGACCAAGTACAACAGGCCAGATCGGGCCAGGAAAAAAGAGGAAGAAGAAACTTAATGCCCGAAAAGTTAAGGGATCAGCTCACTAAGTATGTTCAAGGGCTTGAATAGTCCTAAGACTGTTTAAGACCAAAACACACCTACATGCCATCTTTGTATCCCACAAACTTTCAGGAAAAATAAAACACAAAAGAGAGAGGGCAGAGAAAGAGAAGGAAGGGGAACAAGCGGAATATAGAGGGACAATTTACCCCATGAACCAGGAAGTCCCAGACCGCTGCAAAAAAAAGAGAGGAAAAGCCAGAAAATATACTTATAAAAATAATGCAGGATAACAAAAATCTGAAAGATTTCTAGAAATGGTAAACTTATTGTTGTAGACAAAGATTGATGCACTATAAGGACACCTGGGGAAATGGGGTGTTACATTACCCATCGTTTAATTCTTGTAAAAAATGGCAAAGATAAGAGAGTTTGTGTTAGTAATACTGTTAGGTCACACAACACTGTAGAAGGGGATTGAATACAGTGTAGAATACAATCAAATTGATTTCGAACACAAGTAACAGTAAATAGATATATTCGATATAATAAACTCTGTTACAATGGAACTGTTCTCTCTCAGTGATGAACAAATATCACAAGAGCTGCTAGGTTATAATGTAAGATCTTCTCGATAATGATAACACATATAGTGTAAACCTATATCTGTGTTTATATAGTACATAGTTACAAGATAACTTCCAATTGATATGGAATATAATTCTGTCTCCTAAAATATATCAATCAGATATCTTATACAATTCTTTCAGTCCTCTAACTCTTTCCATGCATATCTTCTTTTATATTAGTCTCGATCTTCTTTCCTGTAAATCAGCTTCCTTCCTTAACTCTAAGTCCTCTCTTACTAAAGTTCTGATATCCATCTTCTGATATTTATCTTCTGATAATCTAAGTTCTGATATCCTTATTTCTTTCAGCTTATGCTTAAGTTGCTTCTTTGTCATTAAGCCTATGTTAACTTCAGCTGGTTTATCCTGTTCTAATTTGTCAGAAGTTGACTTTTCCTTAACTTCTGTCACAGACTCTTTCATCTTTTCAGAATCAGACTTTACAGTTTTAGCTAAAAACTTAACAAGATTTACCTTTGGCTTAGCAGTTTGTTTAACAACAATTTGCTCAATTTGTTCAGTTCCTTTTTCACTTTTATCATCTCCATAACCTAAGCCCTCTTTCCAGTTTCCACTACTTAATAAATTCTGAGTTGTTCTGCCAGAGTTAGTCCAAGTCCTGATAATCTCTTTTTCTTTTTCTAACTCAGTTTATAGAGATTTATTCAATTTTAGCAATTCATCTCTAACATAAAAAGCAACATCTCTTTCTTTCTGAGTTTGATGGAACATAACTAACTCTTTTTCTAAATAATCATTCCTTTTCCTAAAAGCAAGATTTTCAGAAGTTAATCTTTTACATGTTAAAGTTCGATCTCTGTAGCTAATAAATATGGTTTTAAGATATAATCTCAACTCAGTAATATCATCAGTATGAAAAGCATAAGTTGTTTGAGGTACCTTTTATTCAACAGTTTCAGGGTTGCCATCAGCATTTGCCATTAAAGCATAATCACCTCATCTTCAGAATCTGAAGAGTCTGTCCAGCTTTTCTTCTTTGTGACAAGTGCCTTGCCTTTGTCACTCTTTCCTTTCTTGCAGTCAGGAGATATGTGGCCTCTTTCACCACAATTGTAGCATTTGACATTTGAGTTGTCTCCTCTGTCAGACTTTGCACTTTTGTCTTCATACTTTCTGATCCCTTTCTTATAAGTACTTCCTCCTTTCTTGGAAAACTTCTTTCCCCTTCTGAATTTCCTGTAGGCTATCTTTGTGATACCCTTCACCATAAGAGAATACAATTTCATCATATCTTCATCAGCATCTATTTAAGGTAAACTTTCAGTTTCTGAATCATCATCATCAGAACTTGATGATTCTGAATTAGACTTTGTCATGAGCGCTTTTCCTTTGCCTTTTTTTGAGACAACCACTTTGGGGGATTCCTCCTCAGCCTTAAGAGCAAATGTCCTTGACTTTCTCCCATATCTCTTGCTTCTTTGATCCATCTCAAGTTCATAAGTCTTGAGCATACCATAAATTTCATCAAGAATAGTTTCATCAAGAGCATAGTTGTCTCTTATAGTAGTAGACTTCAAATCCCAACTTTCAGGAAGAGCTAAAAGGAATTTTCGATTTGAATCTTCAAGATCATATTCCTTGTCCACCAGTGACAGATCATTCAAGAGTTTGACTAACCTATCATATAAGTCAGTTAATGACTCATCAGCTTTTGAGTCAAAGTGCTCATACTCTTGAGTGAGTATAGTCCTCCTGTTCTTCTTGATTGCATCAGTTCCCTAGCATCTTTTCTCCAAAGCATCCCATATCTCCTTTGCATTCTTACAATGAATTGACATGACATTATCAATGGCACTATGCCGCAAATTCCTTACCTTTGCATCCTTGGCAATGGATGAGATATCTTCAGCTGTATACTCACTTTTCTCCTTTGGTATGGTCTTTGTTGGCTGATCTGCAACTACAACAGAGAGCTTGGTTGGCTTATGCGGTCCTTCATTAATTCTGTCAAGGTATTCTAGATCTGTAGCTTCCAGAAACATAGCCATCTTCACTTTCCATATGGGATACTCAGAAGGTCTCAGTATGGGAACCCTAATAGTCTCATATCGACTGTGGATTTGAGTGTTTTTAGTTTCTTCAGTTTTGGTGGGCTTGGTTGGATTTTCTACTTCTTCATACAGGATTGTTTGGATCTTTACTGTATGTGTGTTAACAGATAGGCTCTAATACCAATTGTTAGGTCACACAACACTGTAGAAGGGGGTTGAATATAGTGTAGAATACAATCAAATCGATTTCGAACACAAGTAACAGTAAACATATTTATTCGATATAATAAACTCTGTTACAATGGAACTGTTCTCTCTCAGTGATGAACAAATATCACGAGAGCTGCTAGGTTACAATGTATGATCTTCTCGATAATGATAACACATATAGTATAAACCTATATCTGTGTTTATATAGTACACAGTTACAAGATAACTTCTAATTGATATGGAATATAATTCTGACTCCTAAAATATATCAATCAGATATCTTATACAATTCTTTCAGTCCTCTAACTCTTTTCATGCATATCTTCTTTTGTATTAGTCTCGATCTTCTTTCCTGTAAATCAGCTTCCTTCCTTAACTGTAAGTCCTCTCGTACTTAAGTTCTGATATCCATCTTCTAATATTTATCTTCTGATAATCTAAGTTCTGATATCCTTAAGTTCTGACTTCCAGTAGGTACTGATTCAAGTAAGTACTGATATTTCCTGTTTGTTAAGATCTGAAAACTAAACATGAAACATATTAGACATGACATTATCAAATATATCTAACAATCTCCCCCAACTTGTAAATTATGCAAAATATACAAGTTAATAGATTTGATGATGTCAAAAACATTTAAGTTCAAATACAATGAGAGTTTAATAAGACTATTAACTACAACTTACAGTCCTTGTAGCTTTACCAACATCACTAGATCAATCTGAATCCATAATGATTCTTAACAAAATCTTTTACCAGCTTATCTTCAGCTTTTCACAGAACTTCAACTACCTGTGGTTTGACCTGCATCAGTTCTTTATCTTTACTATCACCAATTTGATAAATGGCTATTTTGAGAGCTTGGATAGATGTTCTTTCAAGTCCATCACTAAGTCTGATAACTCTAGGATGTGAAGAGTTTTCATTATAACATAAGCATTTTCCTTTCAGAATAACTTCCACCTTCACAGAGTTCTTCAGCATAGGAATTTCTCTTCCATCACCTTCAGTAATCATTGGTATATACTGAGAAGTCTTTGTACCAGAGATTCTAAATAGATCTCTTATAGCCTTCAAAATATATTTTGACCATCTTCTTTTAACATCAAATTTTACTTCCAGAAGATAGTGAATATGTTGAAGTTCTCTGATAGACTTCTTTAGCACATTAGTATCAGCTAGTCTGTAAGTTAATCCATCATTGAGAAATAAAATCAATTTCTCCTTTAGATTATCCTTATCATGAGCATCTATCATAATTTGAGCAGACAACATTTTGTCAAGGTGCTTTTGTTTGACTTGTTCATATGGTTTGTCTGTCAACATGAAAGGATCTCTTAGAGTAACTTCTACTCCTGTTTGTATCTTCTCTTCATCAGAACCTAATCCAGTTCTATCTCTAGGTTGCTTGGATCTCAACCCAAATGTTGCGAGTTGATTCATCATAAGATTGGATTTTAGTTCAACTAGAGTAGCTTTCTTCCATAGCAGGTGCCATTGTTGTGAGTAGAGGTTGCAGAGAAAGATTGAGAGTTTTGGAAGAGAAAGAGAATAAAACTTGTGAGAAATCGTAAAGTGAAAATAAGAATTCAAGGGGGCTTTATACTTTTTCGAATTAAAACATAAATAAAATGATTAAATGATACTCTTAAGTAAATTACAGCCGTTTGAGAATAAAGAAAACTGTAGAAATTCTGAAAACTGCCTTTAATAGAAATATATACAACTGGGTATATATGTATCAAAGGTTAATTAAACGAATCAACGGCTGTGACTCACTTAAAGTAACTTATGTGACACTTCAACGGATGAGGTAAATAGTTATCCGTTGAAGATTAACACAGTTTTTATCCGTTGAAGGATAAAATTACCAGAAATGTATTTGTCTTTCAACGGATAATGAACATCCGTTGATGGAACAATTTTGGCTTTCAACGGATAGGGAATATCCATTGATAGAATAATTTTTACTTAAATCCAACTTTGTTCTTACAACAAATTCATTTCAGGCTCCAAAGAAAATTATAATGAGGACATGAATTTATGAATAATTAAGCATACCTAGCTCACTTACTAATCATGTGAATGTTGATTCATCAAGTGGCTTGGTAAATATGTCTACAATCTGCTTTTCACTTGGAACAAAATGAAGTTCCACTGTACCTTTCATCACATGTTCCCTTATGAAGTGGTACTTGATGTCAATATGCTTGGTTCTTGAATGTTGCACTGGATTTTCAGTAATGGCAATGGCACTTGTGTTGTCACAGAATATAGGAATTTTGTCAATAGTTAGTCCATAGTCAAATAGTTGATTCCTCATCCAAAGTATTTCTGCATAGCAACTACCAGCAGCAATGTATTCAGCTTCAGCTGTTGATGTAGAAACAGAATTTTGCTTCTTGCTGAACCATGACACAAGCTTATTCCCTAGAAATTGACAGGTGCCAGTTGTACTTTTCCTGTCTATTTTGTAACCTGCATAATCTGCATCTGAGTAGCCAATTAGATCAAAACCAGACTCTCTAGGGTACCAAATTCCTAGATTTGGAGTCCCTTTGAGATATCTGAAAATCCTTTTAATAGCCACTAAGTGAGACTCTTTAGGGTCAGCTTGAAATCTAGCACAGAGACATGTAGAAAACATTATATCAGGTCTACTAGCAGTTAAATATAAAAGTGAGCCAACCATGTCTCTATAACTTGTAATATCTACAGACTTTTCAGTCTTGTTTAATTCAAGCTTGGTGGCAGTGGCCATGGGAGTATTTGCAGATGAACAATCCATTAAGTCAAATTTCTTTAAAAGGTCATAAATATATTTAGTTTGACTAATGAAAATTCCACCACTAACTTGTTTAACTTGTAAACCAAGAAAATAAGTTAGCTCTCCCATCATGCTCATTTCATATTTACTTTGCATTAATTTAGCAAACTTTTTACAAAGCTTATCATTTGTAGAACCAAATATAATATCATCTACATAAATTTGAACAAGTATTGTAGAGCCATTAACATTTTTAAAGAAAAGAGTTTTGTCAACAGTACCTCTTGTGAAGTAATTATCTAGCAGAAATTTTGACAAAGTCTCGTACCAGGCTCCAGGTGCTTGCTTTAGTCCATAGAGTGCTTTCAACAGATAATACACATAGTCTGGAAAATTTGGATCTTCAAATCCTGGAGGTTGGCTTACATAAACTTCTTCCTCCAATTCTCCATTCAGAAATGCACTCTTGACATCCATTTGATAGACCTTGAAATTGGCATGGGCTGCATAGGCTAGAAAGATTCTGATGGCTTCAAGTCTGGCAACTGGAGCAAATGTCTGATCAAAATCTATTCCCTCTTGTTGAGAATAGCCTTTAGCAACCAATCTGGCTTTATTCCTTATGACAATGCCATTTTCATCCATCTTGTTTCTAAATACCCATTTTGTGTCAATAGAACTCTTGTTCTTTGGCTTGGGTACCAGCTTCCATACTTTGTTCCTTTCAAATTGGTTTAGCTCCTCTTGCATTGCTAAAATCCAATCTGGATCCAATAGAGCTTCTTCCACTCTCTTAGGTTCCTCCTGTGATAGAAAGCTACTATACGGACATTCATCTTGAGTAGCCCTTCTAGTTTGCACTTTAGATGTAGCATCACCAATGATCAGTTCAAAAGGGTGATTCTTGGTCCATTTCCTTTGAGGTGGTAGATTAGCTCTAGATGAGGTTGCCTCAGTATTGTCATGATGTGAGATAGAATGTCGATTGGTTGAAACTCCCCCTGAGTTGTTGATCCTTTGAAAGGAATTAGGAGTTCTATCAACTGATGAAGTGAAATAATTATCCGTTGACAGAATGTGATCAACGGATACTTCATTATGAACTTCAACGGATGATGCACTTTGTCTTTCAACGGATGCTGCATTGCTTCTATCAACGGAAGCTGAATTATGACTTTCAACGGATGCAGCATTCTGTGCATTATCCAAAGGCAGATTTTGAATTCTTTTCGAGGTGCCTTCTCCATCATTCTCATCTTCACTATCATCACAATATATCTCAATGTTATCAAATTTGAGTCCTTCATGATGTCCCTCATCTGTTAGTCCATCAATCTTTTTATCATCAAACACAACATGCACAGATTCCATGACAATGTTGGTTCTTAGATTGTAGACCCTATATGATTTTCCAGCAGAATAACCAATAAATATTCCTTCATCAGCCTTTGCATCAAACTTCCCTTTGTGATCAGGTTGATTCCTTAGAATGTAGCATTTGCAACCAAAGACATGCAGAAAGTTTAAAGTTGGTTTTCTTCTCTTGAACAATTGATAGGGAGTCATGCCTTTTGCCTGATTAATTAGAGAAATATTCTGAGTGTAACATGCATAGTTAACAGCCTCAGCCCAAGAGTATATTGGGAGTTTTGACTCTTCAAGCATTGTTCTTGCAGCTTCAATTAGTGATCTGTTCTTCCTTTCCACCACACCATTTTGTTGTGGAGTTCTTGGAGCTGAGAACTCATGCATGATCCCATTTTCTTTACAGAACAACTTCATGGTTGAATTCTTGAACTTAGTTCCATTGTCACTCCTGATATTCCTTACTTTAAAATCTGGATAATTGTTGACTTGCTTGATATGATTGATAATGATTTCACTAGCTTCATCCTTTGATCCAAGGAAATAAGCCCATGAAAACTTTGAGAAATCATCTACAATCACTAGGCAATATCTTTTCCTTGAAATTGACAATACATTGACTGGTCCAAAAAGATCCATGTGTAGCAGTTGTAATGGTTCATCAATTGTTGATTCAAGCTTCTTACTGAATGATGCTTTCTTTTGCTTTCCTTTTTGACAAGCATCACACAGTCCATCCCTTGTGAATTCCACTAGAGGCATTCCTCTAACTAAGTCCTTTTTGACTAGATCATTCATTGTCTTGAAATTTAAATGGGACAGCTTCTTGTGCCATAGCCAACTTTCATCTGGACTTGCTTTGCTGAGAAGACAAGTAATTGATTCTGAATCTTTAGAGTTGAAGTCAGCTAAGTACACATTCCCTTTTCTAACTCCAGTTAGAACCACTTTGTTGTCCTTCTTACTTGTGACAACACAGGCTTCAGAATTGAAGGAAACAGTATTCCCTCTGTCAAATAGTTGACTGATGCTCAATAGATTGTGTTTGAGACCATCAACTAATGCAACTTCATCAATGATGACATTTTCTTTTGAAATCAAGCCATATCCCATAGTGAACCCTTTGCTGTCATCTCCAAAGGTTATGCTAGGGCTAGCTCTCTCCTTGAATTCTGTGAGCAGGGTGAAATCTCATGTCATGTGCCTTAAACAACCACTGTCCAAGTACCATAGATTCCTTCTTTTTCCCTGCACACAACAAAATCAATCAAGTTGATTTTGGTACCCAAGTTTCCTTGGGTCCAGCCTTGTTAGTCTTTTTCCTAGACTTCATTCCTCCTGCATCTTTTGACTTAGGTAACTTTGGGTCAACCTTGGTCTCAGATGTAGTTGGTTGAAGTGTAGGGTTAGTCACAGAATCATTTAGCACATTTGATTGAATTTGATAAGGCATAGATTGTGCAAACATATTATTCCACATAGGCATGTTGTATGGCATCTGAGGCATACTGAATGCAGTAAAATAAGGATTATTAACATATGGCATGTTTGTAAAATGTGCATGAGGATTCTGATGAGACATAACACGCATAGCATGCAGAGGTGACATAGACATGTTAGGCATGGAGGGAGTTAAAGGCATGGGAGCATTCTTAACAGATTTGCAGTTATCAGATAGATGATTAACACTTTTACAATGCACACAGCTTTTTCTAGGAGCATACTTTTCAGGTGTGTAATTGTTGTGTTTATTAATCCTTACCTTCCCATTTCTATTAGATTTTATTTTAGTTTCCTTTTTATCCTCAACCAACTTAAGCCTATTTTTCAACTGATCTAAAGTCATGTGTCCTATATTCACCTTACTGGCATCTTTGGATGTGCTAGCTCCTTCTTTGATAAAGTTCTTGAAAGTTGAACCAACCTTCTTATTGAGATTTTTCTTTTTAGAATCACTTGCATGTTTTAATTGATGAGCCTTCAACGGATGCTCTTTTTCTTCCTTCAACGGATAACTTTCATCATCCGTTAATTCCACATCCATTGACAATCCATCAATTAATTCTAACTCCTTTTTGTTTTTCTTCCAGGCATTCTCACAGAATGATTCAATTCCCTGAACCTTGACAATCTGAGCACTAACATCCCTAGATGTTTTCCAGGCCTTGATTACCTCTTGCTCACTTTCTAACTGTTTAGAAAGAATTTCTACTTTCTTAACAGCTTCTTCTAGCTCACTCTCAACAGTCAAGCATTTAATTTTAATCTTTTCAAGCTCAATTACCTGATTCTCTAACACAACATTCCTATCACTTAAAAACAAATTATTCTCTTTGATTCTTGTGTTTTCATTAGTTAGTGATTTAAGGGAAATACGCAAATGATATAATTCATTGGACATATCATTTATGGCTTCATTGCATTCAATCTTAGAAAGCTGAGAGAGATTAGTAGTAATTACCTGGTTGCTTGATGAACTAGTTTCATTTTCATCAGAATTAGCCATCAGGGCTAGGTTGACATATTCCATATCATCATCTTTATTGGCTCCATCTGCTGCCCAATCATCTTGAGTCAGAAAAGCTCTTTCCTTTTGTTTGAGCAAATCAAAATACTTCTTTTTGTAATCAACTTGCTCAAATTTCTTCTTATCAGAGGATGGTTTTCTGAACTCATTTGCAAAGTGTCCACTTAAGCCACAGTTATAACATTTGAACTTAGATTTGCCCACCATGTTCTTGTTTGACTTAGTGAATTTTGCATTTTTCCTGAATTTCATCTTTGCAAACCTCCTGGACAGAAAAGCCAGATGTTCATCAACATCATCAGAGTCATCTTGACTGGAATTGTCTTCATCCTCAGCTACTTGCTCATTTCCCTTGCTTGATTCTGATTTGCTTGTGCCAATTTTGAGATTTGGCATTGTCTTTTCCTCATTCCTGGCTTCAATCTCCTTATTGTCAGCTACAAGTGCAACTGATCCTCCTTTTCTCTTTCCCTTTTCCAACAGCTCATCTTGCTCCATCTCAAGTTCACAGGTCTTCAAAATTCCATATAATCTTTCAAGTGTGAAGTCCTTATAATCTTGAGAATTTCTTGGAGAAACAGTCATAGGCTTTCATTCCTTTGGTAGAGACCTCAGAAATTTTAAATTGGAGTCCTTGACTTGGTACACTCTGCCATACAGCTTCAATCCATTCAACAGTGTCTGAAATCTGTTGAAGGTATCATTCAATGATTCTTCTTCTTCAAAATGAAAATATGCATACTGTTGAATGAGAAACTGTATTTTGTTTTCTCTAACTTGCTCAGTACCTTCACAGATAAGTTGCACAGTATCCCAAATTTCCTTAGCAGTTTGGCTGTTAATGATATTGTCAAACATATCTTGATCTAGGCCATTAAACAGAATGTTCATGGCTTTCTTGTCCTTGTGAACCTCTTCAATATCTTCAACAGTCCATTTTGCTTTTGGCTTGGGAATAGACTGTCCAACAGTAATTGTTGCAGTAGCAGCTGTGGCCACCTTGTGAGGGATGTGAGGACCATTTTCAATGCAGTTGATGTAGCTTTCATCTTGAGAGAGAAGATGTAAATGCATCTTCACTTTCCAGTGATGATAGTTATCTCTTTCCAGGATTGGAATCTTTACACCAATATTCTTCTTACTCATGATGTTAGCAGAATAGATCTTTAAACTCTTTGAATGTTAAGAGCTTGCTCTGATACCAATTGTTATTCCCAGTGGACTAACAATGAAATTTACAGAAGGGGGGTTGAATGTAAATCTCAAAACTTTTTTTAAGTTTTGAGCAGTTTCTAAGGCTAAGTGTTTTAGTGAACAAATGTGTGTGAATTGCTTGAAGCTAATACAGACAGATATATTTTCAAACACAAATGTAAAGAACACAAAGAACTTAAAAACTTTTCTGGTGGATTTGTTGTTCCACCAGATATGTGTTATTTCAGAAAATCTTTGATTCAAAGAATTAAATCACAGCTGCGTCCTAGTACAAACTAGATGATTTTCTCTCTGGATTTTTCTAAACAGCTCTGGAAAATTCACCATCTAATTACTAGCTGCTACTTGGTTTATATATCACCAAGTTTACAAGTGAAGACAAAACTGTAAAATACAATTATAAGATTCTTCACATATTTCTTCTTCATTTCTCTATCCAATGCAATTTAGGTTTAGCTGTGAATCTTTGAATACTTTCTTGTTTGCACCAGAATGGAAATGCTGCATTTTCTTGATTCCTCCTAGAGGCTGCCACATTCCAGTTTGTCTCTGTCAACCCATGTGCCTCTTTCAGCTTATGAATTTTCATTATCAACTGCTATTGAACTAAGCATCCGTTGAAGCTTTCATCCGTTGATGGCTTTATCCGTTGAAGCTTTATCCGTTGATGCATTAGCAGTTGAAGTTTTATCCGTTGAAGCACTCATCCGTTGATGGATGTTATCCGTTGAAGCTTTAGAGATATTCGTTGAAGCTTTGTTTCTCATCCGTTGAAGGCCTTTAATATCAGTTGATACTACTTCACTTATACAAAATTACAAGGCATGAAATATTTACAATTAGCCTTCCTATTTGTATATCTACTAGTAGTCAACATGACTGATAATTTCCCACAACATCTAAGAATTACACCTTAAATACAGAGAATGAAATGTGCTACAATACTAAACTTATTTTTAAGTAAAGCTACTCCTTCAACGGATAGCCAAAATGGTCTTATCCGTTGAGGCTACAAACACTAGATTTCTACTTAAGTGTTTTGTTTAACTTATCATCAAACTAATACACATATTCCTAACAATAATCCAGTAATTGATTCTTCATCCAAAGAATCTGTGCACAACAGCTCCTTGCAGCAATATATTTTGCTTCTGCAGTTGATGTGGAAATTGATTTCTGTTTCTTGCTAAACCAAGAAACCAGTCTGCCTCCAAGAAATTGGCAGCTTCCACTAGTGCTTTTCCTGTCTATTTTGCATCCTGCAAAATCTGCATCTGAGTAACCTATTAGCTTAAAATCTGATTCTCTAGGATACCACAATCCTAGATCAGCTGTACCCTTAAGGTACTTGAAAATTCTTTTCACAGCTATTAAGTGAGGTTCTCTTGGATCAGCCTGAAATCTTGCACAAAGACAGGTAGCATACATGATATCAGGTCTACTTGCAGTTAAATAGAGTAATGAACCAATCATACCTCTGTAGTTAGTAATATCTACCGGTGAGCCAGTATCTTTATCTAACTTGGTTGCAGTGGCCATGGGAGTGGATGCAGTTGAACAATCTTGTATTCCAAATTTCTTCAATAAATTTCTGATGTACTTGGATTGACAGATAAAAGTACCTTCTTCATTTTGCTTGACTTGAAGGCCCAGAAAATAACTAAGTTCTCCCATCATACTCATTTGATATCTTGACTGCATTAGCTTTGCAAACCTCTTACAGAGTTTGGCATTTGTAGAACCAAATATGATATCATCAACATATATTTGTACCAAAAGTAAGTCCTTTCCATGGTTGAGGTAGAACAGTGTTTTATCAATTGTACCTCTGTGAAATCCACTTTTCAGAAGGAATTGAGCTAAAGTCTCATACCATGCTCCAGGAGCTTGCTTAAGGCCATAAAGTGCTTTGTCAAGCCTGTAGACATGATTTGAAAATTTTGAATCTACAAAGTCTGGAGGTTGTTCAACATAGACCTCTTCTTCCAATTCTCCATTAAAAAAGCACTTTTCACATCCATTTGAAAGACTTTAAACTTTTTGTGAGCAGCATAAGCCAAAAAGATTCTTATGGCTTCTAATCTAGCAACTGGTGTAAATGTTTCATCATAATCAATACCCTCCTGTTGAGAGTAGCCTTTAGAAACCAGCCTTGCTTTATTCCTTGTAATTATGCCGTCACTGTCAGTTTTGTTTCCAAACACCCATTTTATGCCAATAACTGATCTGTTTTTTGGTCTTGGCACTAGGGTCCAGACTTTATTTCTTTCAAATTCATTTAACTCTTCCTGCATTGCTTGCACCCAATCAACATCTTGAAGAGCTTCTTCCACTTTCTTTGGTTCAGTCTGAGATAGAAAAGAGTGATAGAGACATTCATTTGATGTTGCAGTTCTAGTTCTGACACCTGCTTCAGGATCTCCAATAATTAAGTCAGGTGTATGTGATTTGGTCCACTTCCTTGAAGATTGAAGTTGACTTCTAGAACTGGATCCTCCCCCATGATCCATGTTGTCTCCATCAGCATTTTCTAGATGTTCCCCCTGTAGTTATGCTCTCTGAGACTTCAGAATTTGACTTGGATCCTTCAGGATTTGAAGTATCAGAGCTTCCAGAATTATCAGAATTTGGCTCATCAGAGCTAGATGAATCAGAACTTGAAGAGCTAGTGACGAGTTCCGATGCGTCTTGAGAGTCTTGAGATGTGGTAGGATTTCCAGCTTGCTCCCCCTGGCAGGTGCATTTTCCTTTGGAGTTGTTACCACAGATTCAATGACATCAGTACTTACAGGATCAGAGTTTAAGTCATCAGAATTTACAGAATCAGAATTTAAGTCTTCATTTTCAAATCTCAGCTGATCGTGATCATTGAAATCTTCAAGTCCAGTAATTTTCTTATCATCAAAAGATACATTGATAGATTCCATGACAACCCTTGTTCTTAAATTGTAGACTCTGAAGGCTTTTGTGGAAAGTGGATATCCAACAAAAATTCCTTCATCAGCTTTAGATCAAATTTTGACAGCTACTCAGGATGAGTCTTAAGAACAAAACACTTGCAACCAAATACATGAAAGTATTTCAGATTTGGCTTCTTTTTCTTCACCATCTGATATGATGTTTTTCCTTGCTTGTTTATGAGTGTTGCATTCTGTGTAAAACAAGCAGTCTGCACAGCTTCAGCCCAACAGTAGGTTGGAAGCTTTACTTCATCAAGCATAGTTCGTGCAGCTTCAATGAGAGCCCTGTTCTTTCTTTCTACAACTCTATTTTGCTGTGGAGTTCTAGGTGCAGAAAATTCCTGTTTGATTCCATGCTCTTTGCAGAACTCTTCCATGATTGAATTCTTGAACTCAGTGCCATTATCACTTCTTATAATTTTAACAGAATCTTTGACCAACTTATCCAGTTGTCTGACATGATCAGTTAGAGTAAATGCAGTTTCATTCTTCTTGTGCAAGAAGTACACCCAAGTGTACCTTGTGAACTCATCCACTATAACCATAGCATATTTCTTTTTTGCAATAGACATGACATTGACTGGACCAAATAGATCAACATGCAGTAGGTGATAAGGCTCAAGAATTGATGACTCAGTTTTGCTCTTGAAAGAATATATTCTTTGTTTTGCCTTTTGACATGAATCACAAAGGCCATCAGGAGCAAATACTGATGTTGGTAGTCCTCTCACAAGATCTTTCTTTACAAGCTCATTTATGTTGTTGAAGTTTAAATGAGAGAGTCTTTTATGCCAATTCCAGCTTTCTTCAATTGATGCTCTACTCAACAGACAGATTGTAGAACCATCAGAACTTGTTGAAAGTCTGGCTTCGTAAATGTTACCATGCCTGTAACCTTTCAGAACCACTTTTCCTGTAGAATTGCTTACAACTTCACAGTGTTCTTCAAAGAAACCCTAATAACCTCTGTCACAGATTTGACTCACACTCAGCAGATTGTGCTTAAGTCCTGAGACAAGAGCTATTGATTCAATGATGACATTCCCAAGATTAATATTGCCATATCCCAGAGTTTTTTCCATGTTTCCATCTCTATAAGAAAGTCCTAGGCCAGCTTTCTCCATAAAGTCTGAGAGCAGGGCTTTATTTCCAGTCATATGTCCTGAACATCCACTATCCAGTACTAGGATGTTTTTCCTGTTGCCCTGCAATCACAAAGACCACTAATGGTTAGTTTTAAGGACCCAGACTTGCTTGAATCCTTTGGCCTTTTTAAGTTTGTTAGCATTTGCAGCAGATTTAATATCAGAGTTTATGCTAACATGCTGTTTATCAGAACTTATATCAGACTTTGCATCAGACTTTACACTAGAAGGAATTAAAGCAACTTTCTTCAAAGAAGGTTTTATTTGATAATAATCATAGTACAAACTATGATATTCCTTACAAGTATAAATAGAATGCCATAAACTACCACAATGAAAACAAGAATTTTGTGGCTTAAACCTAACAGACTGACTCTTAACTCCTGACTTAGGAGGTAAAAAGTTTATATTCTTATTCTTCTTGCAAAAAGAAGCAAGATGGTAAGAGTTTTAACAATTATAACATTTCTTTCTAGAAGCATTAGGAACAGGCGTATAATTATTGCTTTTATTCACACCTTCCTTTCCATTCCTATTTTTCCTAGCTGCCTTAACCTTGTTTACATTCCTTATTTCTTTCAGCTTATGCTTAAGCTGCTTCTTTGTCATTAAGCCTATGTTAACTTCAGCTGGTTTATCCTGTTCTAATTTGTCAGAAGTTGACTTTTCCTTAACTTCTGTCACAGTCTCTTTCATCTTTTCAGAATCAGACTTTACAGTTTTAGCTACAAACTTAACAAGATTTACCTTTGGCTTAGCAGTTTGTTTAACAACAATTTGCTCAATTTGTTCAGTTCCTTTTTCACTTTTATCATCTCCATAACCTAAGCCCTCTTTCCAATTTCCACTACTTGATAAATTCTGAGTTGTTCTGGCAGAGTTAGTCCAAGTCCTGATAATCTCTTTTTCTTTTTCTAACTCAGTTTATAGAGATATATTCAATTTTAGCAATTCATCTCTAACATAAAAAGCATCATCTCTTTCTTTCTGAGTTTGATGGAACATAACTAACTATTTTTCTAAATAATCATTCCTTTTCTTAAAAGCAAGATTTTCAGAAGTTAATCTTTCACATGTTAAAGTTTGATCTCTGTAGCTAATAAACATGGTTTTAAGATATAATCTCAACTCAGTAATATCATCAGTATGAAAAGCATAAGTTGTTTGAGGTACCTTTAATTCAGCAGTTTCCGGGCTGCCATCAGCATTTGCTATTAAAGCATAATTCACCTCATCTTCAGAATCTGAAGAGTGTGTCCAGCTTTTCTTCTTTGTGATAAGTGCCTTGCCTTTGTCACTCTTTCCTTTCTTGCAGTCAGGAGATGTTTGTCCTCTTTCACCACAATTGTAGCATTTGATATTTGAGTTGTCTCCTCTGTCAGACTTTCCACTTTTGCCTTCATACTTTCTGAACCCTTTCTTATAAGTACTTCCTCCTTTCTTGGAAAACTTCTTTCCCCTTCTGAATTTCCTGTAGGCTATCTTTGTAATACCCTTCACCATAAGAGCACACAATTTCATCATCTCTTCATCAACATCTATTTCAGGTAAACTTTCAGTTTCTGAATCATCATCATCAGAACTTGATGATTCTGAATCAGACTTTGTGATAAGAGCTTTTGCTTTGCCTTTCTTTGAGACAGCCACTTTGGGGGATTCCTCCTCAGCCTTAAGAGCAACTGTCCTTGACTTTCTCCCATATCTCTTGCTTCTTTGATCCATCTCAAGTTCATAAGTCTTGAGCATACCATAAATTTCATCAAGAGTAGTTTCATCAAGAGCATAGTTGTCTCTTATAGTAGTAGACTTCAAATCCCAACTTTCAGGAAGAGCTAAAAGGAATTTTAGATTTGAATCTTCAAGATCATATTCCTTGTCCACCAGTGACAGATCATTCAAGAGTTTGACAAACCTATCATATAAGTCAGTTAATGACTCATCAGCTTTTGAGTCAAAGTGCTCATACTCTTGAGTGAGTATAGTCCTCCTGTTCTTCTTGATTGCATCAGTTCCCTGACATCTTGTCTCCAAAGCATCCCATATCTACTTTGCATTCTTGCAATGAATTACCCTGTTTGACATGACATTATCAATGGCACTATGCAGCAAATGCCTTACCTTTGCATCCTTGGCAATGGATGAGATATCTCCAGCTGTATACTCACTTTTCTCCTTTGGTATGATCTTTGCTGGCTGATCTGCAACTACAACAGAGAGCTTGGTTGGCTTATGCGGTCCTTCATTAATTCTGTCAAGGTATTCTGGATCTGTAGCTTCTAGAAACATAGCCATCTTCACTTTCCATATGGGATACTCAGAAGGTCTCAGTATGGGAACCCTAATAGTCTCATATCGACTGTGGATTTGAGTGTTTTTAGTTTCTTCAGTTTTGGTGGGCTTGGTTGGATTTTCTGCTTCTTCAGACATGATTGTTTGGATCTTTATTGTATGTGTGTTAACAGATAGGCTCTGATACCAATTGTTAGGTCACACAACACTGTAGAAGGGGGTTGAGTACAATATAGAATACAATCAAATCGATTTCGAACACAAGTAACAGTAGACAGATATATCCGATATAATAAATTTTGTTACAATAAAACTGTTATCTCTCAGTGATGAACAAATATCACGAGAGCTGCTAGGTTATAATGTATGATCTTCTCGATAATGATAACACATATAGTGTAAACCTATATCTGTGAAAGATATGAGGTCCAAGACTAATTTTTGAGGAGTTGATCTCGTGACTTGATTTTTCCAGGTTTGACCCGAGTTTTGACCGGAGTTTACCCAAGCTGTTTAATTCAGCGATCCAGTCCAACAAGATCGAAAGCAACAGATTTTCCGATATATTGGTCGATTTATTGGCTACGCGGCCGAGTCCACCGATATTGTGTTGATTAATTTTTTATTGTAGTGATTTACCCGAGAATTCATCTCTTTTAATCATCTTAAGCATGGAGTGCAAATGATCATTTCAACTAGTTGACACTGGCCAGGTGCTGTATACATGTACTCAGCTAGTCATATTTTTCCTCCACCCTTAAAAATTGACGGTATAGACCGAAGATTTAACTAAAAAAATGTGAAAGTTAAACAAGCCAAAATCAAAACATTCCTCGTCTCCATCTCGAAAATAAATTTTATTTTTCGAGCACATATTTTGAGGTATATGTATGATATTTATTATGACTTTAGTGATTCAAATGATACCCCGTTAATTTTGATAATTAAACTTTAAACTGATATATGACGTTCAGTTGAGTGACCACTTTGATATTTAACCCAAATTTGATATATACTCCACTTATGTGTGTTGTGGTTGGAATTTCCCATTTTTCAATATTGTGGTCGCACAGACAAGAAAAAATAATGATTTTAATCAATTGACAATGTGTTACACGGACAAAAGAAAAACTAATGATCTTAATCCATCAACAATGTGTATCCAATACTATTTCTTTAGCAGATACATGATACATAATGCAGAGGCAGTCACTCAACTACTACTAGTACTATTCAAACTCGTGCCTGCTCTGGCTAAAGATAGATACACAGGATATAACGATAGAGATGCAGAAAGGAAAAATCGTTGTCAATCCCAAATGATAGAGACTAAATGTTGCAACAAGTAAAATATAATGACTAGAAGATGTAATCATAATTGATGCTCTTGTTCAACTCATCACATCTTTGGAATATATGAAATTCATGTTAGTTTGTAAGACCAACAGAATCTGGTGCATTAGGCTTGGCCTTTGCTACTGGTTGTGAACCTGCACCAAGGGCAGAAAACATATAATGATAAGAAAAAGTTGAGAAGGATACACACTAACTTTGATACAACAAAAAAATATTTGATTTAAAAAACTGCCAGCAGACATCTTATCAAGCAAGGTGCCAAAAATATATACAAAAGGTTTGAACCATCTATTTCTTAGTCCTGAAATTTTCTCCAACTTTTGACATGTACGACTAATCTGAAGAACTGAAATTTCAAGCAGACCGTGTGCTGATATCATTACGTTTGTACGTATTGATTAGTCAACAAGATAAAGCTCTATTTTATTTTACTTAATTTCTAAGTCTCTGTGCCATCAGAAATCCAGGTTTCTAGTCTTTTAACAATTTTCCAAGAATGATCTAGCACCACAAACCGAGAGAGCTTGGTACTTTTTTACTTCAATAACCAAAATAAAGTGAAGTCATTTCCTTTGGTTTCTGTCCCTATCCGAAGACAGACTTTACCTTTATTAAACTTTAGTGATTACATTAGAATCGAGGCTGTTATTTTTTCGTAGATATTACATGGTCTAATATAATATAATTTTTTCTAGGTACTTAAGGGACATTTGGTTGGTTGGATGGTTGATTGGAAAAGGGAATGATCTGGAACTCCATAGGTATGTGCGGGGATGAGTTACAAGGTCAACCAGGAGTAGTTTTCCATTCCAACCAAATGAAGTGCTCAACCAAATACGAACACATAGGAACAATATTCTGATTTGGTAAAGCTGTTGATAAACCATATACCAAACAATCCCTCGGATGAAGATTACATTTCTACCTGTATGTCCTAACTTGAGTCTATAGGCAGTCACAGAAATATTTTCAATCAGTCTTATGAATGTAAAACCAAAACAAACACACTTAGGGGCATCTATGAGCAGGGTCCTTGCTAACACACATAGAAAGGCTGTTAATGTAGTTAGTTTTATGTATATCTTAGATATTAAAAATGTTGTTGGAAGGTTATTTGAGATGAAATAGTAAAGTGGCAAGACCTGGTACATAGGAAGTTTTACCGAATGTTTTAAAAACTAAATACTCTCAGGAGCAACAAATAATAATGGGACAAAACACTAATCATATAACACAGTTGTTGCAAGTAAATTAAATGTTAATCTTACTAGAAATTAGAGCCTTTGGCCTGTTCTTGAACAAAATCCGGTGCCGAACAATTCCAATGACCTCCAATTCTACCTTAGACAATGAAGCAGTATCACTATCATCCTTATCCGCAACAGAATGTTTAGTTTTCTTCATCACCAAAAATGGTTTCTTTAGAGGCACCTTTGATCCACTCAGTTCATGATAGCCAACAGTAAATGTATAATTTTCCTTAATCAATACAAAAAAAACACATTATCAGCTCTCCGAAGTTATCAAAAGACAATGTCTATAAAAAATTAGATACTCATTATATTTCAACCCCATCAATTCAATTACTTTAATATATTTATCCGACCGATAAAATAACTTTAGGTAAAAAAACTAAGGATACAAAATTAGTTAACAAAATAGTTATCAGCGTGTCAAATTTTTATTGACAAAATATAAACGGACCCTATAGCACTAATTAAATTACTTCATACAGCCACATCACTCATATCACGTTATTTTGTAACAATTTTTTTGTGTCTCTAGCGTTACTCTAAGTTTAAAGTGATCTCCTTGGAACTGGGAAAATTATAATTTAAAAAAGGTTATCGCATAAGAGAGGTTTATTTCGACATAACCGGGAGGTTTTATCGGTTTACCTGAGAAGAAGGGCGGCAGAGTTTACCCATTGGGAGAGTACGAAAAGAATGTTGAAAGTCAGGCTGAACTTCAACAACGCCTTGGAGCTCAACAATAGCCCATTCTTTGCACTTTTTTTCTCCACAGCTGCACTTCACCTTTATTTCCATCTCTGATTTGGGGGTCTTCTTTCTTTTTGGAATTAGGGTTTATCAATTTGGGGGAAAATGTTGCAGATGTACTCTCGGTGTACTTATCGACCCGACCCTCTTCAAGTACTTGATTTTGGCGGGGAAAAAGAGAGCGCTAGGGGGGAACAACAACTAAAGCTGATTGTTTTTTTTTAAAAAAAAAAATTAAAGTTAAATTATTATTTTTAAAAAAAAACATCCTTTGTACGTAAATGAAATACAAGTGTCTAATTAGCAGAAATAAAATAAAATACAATTGTCAAAATTTTATTGTATTTGACAAAATTAAAATTTTATAATATCGAAAATTATCTAGGTATAAAAACTTAAAATAACTTATGTACTAAAAAATGATGTATTACTAAATTAGTTCGTGGGTAAATAGTAATTATTTATTAATTTGGATATTTTTGTGTTTATAAATGAAAATGAGCTATAGCTCACGTCAGAATACCAGCAAAGTTGGATAAAATTCGTTCTCCCTAACATGGCGTTTCAAGTGCTTGCTTAGTAGTCTAGTAGTGAGTAGTTACACTTGCAAATTTAAATCTATTGTCTAATAGCTAATTAACTTGTAGTGTACTTGGTCACCATTTAAGATTTAGTAAAAGTTAGCTGTTAATGTTTTCCTCCAGGTCCTCTTTGGATGTGAATCTTAGGTTGTGGACATATCATACCAGCAAACTTCACCTACAAATGTGATTTCGTTTGCTTTTGTGGCCACACTCTTATGGAGCATCTTTGGGGCTTAGCATCACCTCCCAAGACCAGTAACGTATTCGACTCATACGCCACTGCTACTCTGATGGTCTTCCAACTATTACATATTTGCTCATCAACTTGTTTTCCCAAAACCCTCACAAAAATGTATGAGTAATGAGTCTGCCAGTTTATCTGGGTGGTATTTTTATCAGAAAACCATTAGCCATTTTTGTCTTGATAGAGCAATTTGGCATCTTGGTACCTTTGCAATGTCTTTTTAAAACAATACTCTGCCATTTGAATAATTACAAGGAACTGAAAACACCACACTGCTTTTAGATCATACTCCTACTCCTACTCCTACTCCTACTCCTACTCCTACTCCTACCCTTCAGTGTTTTGGTTCCAATTCTCAGGTAAATAAATTCAAGCATGATATATTTCAGATACAGGACAAATTTGCTCATTCATAAATCATGCTACATAACATAAAATATATGGAAATATGAAAAGCAACTCAAAAATACCAAACCTATACAAACAATCACATCATAGCTACATCGAAACAGATCTTTAACTTCCCTAAATAAAAATCCACCTAAAATATTCAAAGTTATAACAAATTTCTCCAATCAAGAATTATATGACCCAGCTAAATAAACAGATCCAGGCATATGTATAAACTGCCAATCAAAAGCATCTCAAATAGACCTCAGAGTTATCCAGAAAGCTGAATCATATATGATAAATTTCATCCAATCATATGCAAATTCACACAGACATGAAGATACAACTATGTAGCTATAGACATGCCTGGTCTGTGAGACATCATTTATCTTACCTTTAATAACCATAAGAAAAGGCTTCTTCAGATCAGTGTCACCATACTTTCAATTCCATCTCAGTAATCTCACCTAGCTGAACAGGAGGAGGCAGAGGCTGTTCCACTTCTTCAGAATCTGTAATCCTCTAATACTGTGGCTGATAAGACGTTTTAAACATTTCTGAAGCCAAACAGTACAAGGCAAGCCCCGATTCTTTCTCCCATAAATTAAGAGGCAATGATTCAGACGAGAGTACTTTGTGTATATGCAATAACAGATAATAACAAAATTAACAATAATATGCACTTGCCAATCTACCTATTCTCTACACTTTGAGGCTTACAGTCTTTTCTTGGAAAAATCATTTTTGATAGGTCACATTGTCTTTAAAAACAACTGGGAAGAAATCATCCACAGCACAAAAATGACCAAACTATGTTTTGTTTACTTTAAATATTTCTATAGAGAACCCATTATCAGTTCAACAAGTCCGCACTACCATCAACATCAGATTTTACCCGCCCTTCATCCTACAGATAACTGTTTACATTGGTGACGAGTGACAACAAAGTACGTTATCTTGTGGCACTTTCTTTGGCTGAAAACACATCAATTCTTAAAAACCCATAAACAACAATTAGTTCAATCACAAAACCATATAAAAAGTGAAAATGTTGGGCTGATATGAGAAAATAAAGATTTCAAAGAGGTGCACAGGCCACAAGTTGGATTCCTGTTTATTCAGAGAACGGCATTATTTCAACAACCCGGTAGTTTAACACACAGAATCCATTATTTAATACAGCTTAGTATTGAAGTCTAATTTTATCCCCTAAAACTGGAAGATGAGATGACATTATGTGCATATAAGAAAGCCATGCACCAGAACACCACTCATTCTTCCATTTGTATCTTCACTAATTTCTCCACCAGACCATCTCTGTTGCATTGCTTTGAGGATATCAATGATATTACTCTTTATCAGCATCACCTACAGCTGGGATTTCCTTTGGTTCTGCGGCCACAGACTCTGATGGAGCATCTTCTGCAGGCTTAGCATCACCTCCAACAGCTTCGGTAGATTCAGCAGTTCCACTTGCAGTTGACTCATCTGTCACTGGTACCGTCTGCTTGATGGTTCCAACTTTAACATATTTGCTCATGAACTTGTATTCCCAATCTTGCAAAGCCTCAAGCTCAAATACACCAAGACCAGTAAGATCTGCAGTCAGATCCTTGTCCTCGAATGACATCTTTGCAAGAGCTCTGCTCGCGTCTTTCCCGGCAAATAGTGCATATGGCCCGCCAGGTCCATAAAACATCCTAGATGGTCAAATAGATTTAACACGCGAATTGGTAGAATGTATAAGATATAATGTGCATCGCTTCAAATGTAACAAAAAATGAATTTATCAACAAAATCTGTTAAGGTGTGTTATTATTTAAAATCACTGCAAAAAATGATCTACAGGCTCTATTACTCATTATATTGTGTTGTTCTCATCAGGGAAGGGATAGTTGTGATATGGCTATGGTAATGTTTGTCTTCATAACAATTTTGTATTTTCGTGGACGAAAGTTTTGTCATTTCATTGTCAAACAATGCTAATGCCATTTAAGGTTATTAGACAAAACAAAATCTATATTCCTCATGATACATAATCGTGAGCATCGAAAACGCCAAACAATTCTCAGATCATTCCTTACACCCTAGCACATTTCTACTTTCTTACCCTAAAGTAAACAGAGGTGAAGGGTATATTTTAAGATTCAGGAGCAAGTAAGCAACTCATTCATTCACAACACATGCCATGCATATACATAATGATCAAATCCTCTCACTAAAACCAAACATCTTATGTAAGCAACAAATCCAACAATGTCAAAACTCGAAAGATATCTCTACTTCCCTAAAATTAAAACATTTCACATATTCACCAAAACCATTTTACTCCCAACAGATCAGAACTCCCTATAATCCAGTAATTCAAAACTGAAATCTCCGAACTGAATACACAATTATGTATATATAAACTATTCCAATCACAAGTGTCTCAAACTTAAATCAAGTCAACTAATTCCATCTGATCAGAAGCAAATTTACACATACATATACACATAAGATAAAACGCTATATATTCATACAATTATAATCGAATATAAACACACAGGGAGAAAGAGGGGGGGGGGAGAGAGAGAGGGATAGAGAGAGAGAGGGAGGGATAGAGATGGGGAGAGAGAGAGAGAGAGGGAGATAGGGAGAGAGAGAGAGAGATTATACCTGCTCTGAGAGACATCATAGATCTGACCTTTAATAGCCATAAGCAGAGGCTTCTTAGGATCAGTGCCATCATAACTCTTCAATTCGTCCTTGGTAATCTCGCCGAGCTGAACAGGCGGCGGCAGAGGCTGGACTTCTTCTTCAGAGGCTCTATTTCTCTGATAGTGAGCCTGAGGAGACGGTCCAAACAGCTCAGACACCACATAGTACAAGGCCAGTCCCAAAGCTACAACAGTGAAAAAAGTCGCCGGAGATAGACCGGTGTATACTGTGATTGATTCTTTCAGCGTCTCCCATAACTCAAGCGCCATTGATCAATTAGCTAGCTAGGGTTTGTATATAAATCTGTGTGTATAGATTATAGATACACCTGAATTTGCAGGCTGCCTATCTACTGCTACCTACTCCCCTTGTGTACTTCTATATTTGAGGCGCTTGTCTTCTCTATTTGTACTACTTTGACTCGTGTAAATTCATTGCATATACATTATTATTATTAATTTTTTTTATTAAGTATCCTGGTTTAATTTATTTGAAAAAAAGAAAAAATGATTAGTGGTTAAATTTTGACAGTATGATGTTTTAGATTTTAATAACATATATTATTTTCTATTGGAGAATCTTTCTCTTTTGCTCCAATCGAATGGGTTATAGTTTTCTTATACATGAATTAAATTTTATATTACTTTTGGTGCATAAACTAAGGAATCAAGACTAAACATTGCAGCCACATTTTTTGCCCTGAATTGTGTTGCAAGAGAACACCTTGTTTACACTGATTGCTCTATCTTCGAAAGAGCTATTAGGATAGTAGTCATTAATTTCATCCGCAAAGGGAAAGTGAAATGTTTTTTGAATACTGGAGGATAATATTAGGAAAGTAATATAATAGTAATATTAATTGAAGTAACCTGAGCCAATAGAACACTGAATAGACTTGAAGTTTATAATTTTTGGCCAAGGCCATAAACATATAATACCGGTTTTCCCTTTATGAACTTGTTGGAGACAAATAGAATTAGTGTGAGGCTGAATGTTCCTCCATCTGTGAAGGCATTTAATGCCAAGTCCACCTTGTGATTCTGGTAAGCAACATTATCCCCCCAGCAACTTTGAAATGGACGGATTGACACCACCCCATAGGAAAGTAGCAAGTATAGATCCAATTTTCAGATAGAAGGTGAGTGCAACAGAAAGTAGCATATCTGACCATATAAATAAATCTATTTAGGTTCAGTCCCAAATTGTCCGGCCTACATGCCATGTCTTTCCAATACAAGTGCCAAAGCAATCCTATGATTCTGCACATGCTAATGCTTGAAGAAGAACATAGACACAGAATTAAACCATAACACTGGATTTGGAGGAAAAGCAAGTCTTTCTGAAATCCCCGTAACTGTGTCTCAGGCAGTAGTATTCCACTTGTAGTGTATAATAATTGACAGTTTAAATTTTTAAGATGTTTCACAACAAGCTTGCAGTCCAACTTATAAAATGGTTTCACGAGGTAGCACATATATAATCAATTTTTTCAGAAATAGAAACTACTAATAGAATATCAAACATCCAGTCAACTCATTTAGAGTACATTACTTTTACATGTCCTGTTTCTACCAAAATTTCATACAAGCAAATTCTAATATCCACATTCAATCAAAGTTGACAATACTAGCAAATCCTTTGCTTTGTAGTAATGCTCGAACATTCATCAACAACCCCTCGCACTTTCCACATCCCATATCAGATGAACAAGTCCCCCATTAAAGCTGCTTCTCCGTGTCCTAGGCAGCAGTATTCCACTTGTTTATGCATAATAATTGACAGCTCAAATATTCCATTACAAGCATTGCAGTCGAACTTACAAAAATGGCTTCAACTGGATAGCACATACATAATCAAATTCCAAGAAATAAAAACTAATCAGATATCAAACTTCAGTTAACTCAATTACAGCACTGTTCAATGTCCTGTTTCTACCAAAATTTCATATAAACAAATTCCAATATCCGGCAATCAAAGTTGAGAGTACTAGCAGATCCTTTGCTTCTTAGTAACACTTGAATATTCATCATCAACCCTTGCACGCTTTCCGGATACCATGTCAGGTGCACAAGTCCCCGTCCCAACTGCTTGGTGTTGGATTAATAATCTAACATAATTATTTATTTTCTATTTGTTTTGTTTTAAATAATTGTTTGTATGCGGTCTAAGTATAGTAAGGCTTTATTTTAGGAGTCTGTTAGTAGATTGACGGAGGAAAATCAGCAGTTAGTTCCTGATCTTCTGGTCTGTTATAATCTCTAGCATATTATAAGTATCAGATGTATTCATTCATCATAATTATCAGAGTACGCAGTTGATCCATTCAAAGGTCATCTTCTAAACATCGATGTATTGTTTCTTGTTTGGCTTTAATCTCTGCTAGTTTCTTGTTTGGCTTTAATCTCTGCTAATATTTTGGTATCAGAGCTATCCACGTACACCCACCAACAATGGACACTGCCAAGGGTAAAGAGAGTTCTTTCGGTCTCAGTTATCCCATGTTGACAAAGACTAATTACACGGCATGGGCAATGAAGATGCAGGTCTTTATGCAAGCTCATGGTGTCTGGGAGGCTATAGAACCTAAAGATCCAAAGGCGGTCATTGAGGATAAGATGGACAAACGGGCATTGGCCATCATCTATCAAGGAATCGGGGAGGATTTATTGTTATCAATTGCAGACAAAAAGAATTCAAGAGAAGCATGGGAAGCAATCAAAACGGTACATCTGGGCGCTGACAAAGTGAAGAAAGCACGTGCCCAGACACTTAAAGCTGAGTTTGAATCAATCCGTATGAAGGAAACAGATCCTATAGATGACTTTTGTATGAGGTTGAACAGCCTAGTGACAAACATTCGGGCTCTAGGCGAGACAGTTGAGGAAGCGTACGTGGTCAAAAAGTTGTTAAGAGCAGTACCTGCCAAATTCTTGCAAATTGCGTCAGCAATCGAACAATTTGGCAATCCTGAAACCATGTCAGTTGAGGAGATAGTTGGATCTCTCAAGGCACATGAAGAGAGGCTCAAAGGTCAAGATGAAAATATTGGTGGACAACTCCTGTTGACTGAAGAAGAATGGTCGAAACGGGAAGGAAGTGAGAAAAAGCTCCTGCTCACACGAGAGGAATGGATTAAGAAGACAACTAGAGGAGGGGATTCTGGCAAAGACAACCGTGGGTTCAGAGGCGATCGAAGCAGGGTACGATGCTTCAATTGTCAAAACCAAGGTCATTACGCTAGAGAATGTCGAAAACCAAGACGAGAACAGAGAGCTGAGGCAAACTTAACTCAAATTAATGATGAAGAGCCCGCCTTGTTGGTGGCAGAACTCAAGAATTACACAAACATAACGGACGTAAGGATGATGCTACACAACACTGGTACACTTAAGGCAACGACCAACATAGGAAAGGAAATTGAAGGTAAAATTGAAGAGAATATCTGGTACTTAGATAATGGTGCCAGCAATCATATGACTGGACACCGTGAAAAATTTACAAAACTCGATGAAAGTGTTGCTGGTCAAGTCAAGTTTGGAGATGGTTCTGTGGTACATATAAGAGGAAGGGGCTCAATAAAATTATTGTGCAAGAACGGCGAGGAGAGGGAACTCAAAGACGTATTCTTTATTCCCACTCTTAAAAGCAACATAATTAGCTTGGGGCAACTATCCGAGGAAGGCAACAGAGTTATTCTCGATGGGGACCAACTGTGGGTATATGACACAAGTGGAAAATTACTTATGCGAGTCCAAAGGTCATTAAACCGGTTGTATAAACTAAGCATTCAGGAGAACAGGGGAACGTGTTTGTTAGCCAAAGCAGAAGAAACAAGCCGACTGTGGCATCTACGGTTGGGGCATGTAAATTATCAAGCAATGCAAGAAATGTCAAAGCATCACATGGTGAATGGAATGCCTGCATTAAGTCAACCAAAAGAACTGTGTGACGGATGTCTCTTATCAAAGCAAACTCGTAAGCCCTTTCCTACTAAGTCTATTTTTTCTGCAAAAACTCCTTTAGCATTGGTACATGGGGATCTATGTGGTCCCATATCTCCTCACACACCTGCTGGAAATAAATATTTCATGTTATTGGTTGATGACTTTACTCGTATGATGTGGGTTTATATGTTAAAATCTAAAGATGAGGCATTGATGATATTTAAATGTTTTAAAGCACTGGTTGAAAAAGATGGAAAACCAGAAATACAAGTTTTCAGGACTGATCGTGGGGGTGAGTTTTGCTCACATGAATTTACAAAATTCTGCGAAGAAGCAGGGATACTTCGACACTTTACTGCTCCATACTCACCTCAACAAAACGGCGTTGTTGAACGCCGTAACAGAACAGTAGTAGCAATGGGCAGAAGTATGTTGAAAGAAATGAAAGTTCCATCTGTCATGTGGGGGGAAGTAATTCGACATGCTGTGTACGTTTTAAACAGACTACCCACACGAAGTCTAACAGGAATGACCCCATACGAAGCTTGGTTTGGAAAGAAACCTTTTGTGGACTACTTAAGAATCTTTGGTTGTATTGCTCACATGAAGATACCCAGTGTACATGTCAAGAAATTAGATGACAGAAGCAAGAAAGTAGTCCATCTTGGAAGAGAACCTGGAACCAAGGCCTATCGGCTCTATGATCCAATCACCGGAACAATTCATGTAAGTCATGATGTTATTTTTGACGAATCACAAGGATGGCCATGGGAGACAACTGATTTTGAAAAACACTATGCTACTGGTTCCTTTGAATTGGCTGGTTTCGAATTAAATATGCAAGATGAAGAGAATAATGTGCAGAATGAAGAGGAAACGGAGGACTCAAGTGTGTCCACACCACAGTCACAAAGGCACTTATCTGATAACTCAAATGCCAGAGCAAACTCAAGTCCATACACTCCCGAAACCGTAGCTCACAGCAGAGAAATAGTAGAAAATGGGTCTGACGAGTTTGACAGTTTAGATGCTAGTTCAAGTAGCGAGCCAAAGCATTTCAGAACTCTTAGTGATATCTATAACAACTCAGAAACAATTGAGCTAGCTGATGAAATGCTCTTGTTGGGAATTGATGATCCAGTGACATATGAGCAAGCAACCAAAGACAATGTATGGAAGAAAGCGATGAACAGTGAAATCGAAGCAATAGAAAAAAATAAAACATGGGTATTGACCTCTTTGCCAAAGGGACACAAAGCTATTGACTTAAAGTGGGTTTTCAAAGTAAAGAAGGACACGAATGGGGACATTGTAAAACACAAAGCTCGTCTTGTAGCAAAGGGATACGTTCAAAAGTACGGTATCGATTATGAGGAAGTTTTTGCTCCGGTCACAAGAATGGAGACTGTCCGTTTACTACTCGCTTTGGCTGCAAAAAATGATTGGGAGGTGCATCACCTCGACGTTAAGTCAGCCTTCTTGAACGGCGAATTAGAGGAGGAAGTATACGTGTCTCAACCTAAGGGGTATGTAAAGGCTGGTCACGAGACCAAAGTGTACAGACTGCTCAAGGCCCTATACGGATTACGTCAAGCTCCCAGAGCCTGGTACACACAATTGAACAAGTGCTTGTTACGTTTAGGTTTTGTAAAATGTCCTTATGAACATGCCGTTTACACTAGGAGGGAAGGTTCTGAGTCCCTGATACTTGGAGTCTATGTAGATGATCTTTTGATCACTGGAACCAATATTGTTAACATTGAAAGGTTCAAAAGACAGATGGCCAGGGAATTTGACATGACTGATCTAGGCACACTGTCTTACTATCTCGGTTTGGAAGTTGAACAAAGGGAGGGATCGATCGAATTGAAACAGACTGCCTATGCAAAAAAGGTTCTCGAGAAAGCAGGAATGAGTGAATGCAACCCTGTTAAATACCCTATGGAACATAAGATTCAGTTGACTAAGGATGAGAGAGGTGAACCAGTTGATCCAACACAGTTTAAGTCGATGGTAGGAGGTCTCCGTTATTTAGTACACACTAGGCCTGACATCGCCTATGCCGTTGGAGTTGTAAGCAGATACATGGAACGTCCAACTACACTTCATTTTAATGCAGCAAAGAGGATCCTTCGTTATGTGAAGGGAACGATAAACTTTGGTCTAGTTTACACAAAGGGACGAGGAAACTACTTGCTAGCAGGTTTTTCAGACAGCGACCTAGCTGGAAGTATTGAAGATCGAAGAAGCACAGGCGGAATGGTATTTTATTTGGATGAAAGTTTGATAACATGGATTTCCCAGAAGCAACGTTGTGTTGCTCTATCGTCCTGTGAAGCCGAGTTCATGGCAGCCACAGCTGCAGCATGTCAAGCGATATGGTTGCAAAGAGTTCTGAATCAAATTTCTGATGTGAAAGTTGGACCTGTTACCTTGTACATTGATAATAGGTCTGCTGTTGACCTAGCTAAAAATCCCGTATTCCATGGCATAAGCAAGCATATAGACGTCCGGTATCATTTTATTAGAGAGTGTGTAGAACAGGGGTTGATAGTGATTAAACACATTAGCACAGGAGAACAACGTGCTGACATTTTAACAAAGGCTCTCTCTGCAATGAAATTTGAGAAAATGAGGAAGCTACTTGGTGTTGCAGAAACTGCTGCAGGTCGATCAGTTTAATTATGTTGGATTAGGGGGGAATATGTTGGATTAATAATCTAACATAATTATTTATTTTCTATTTGTTTTGTTTTAAATAATTGTTTGTATGCGGTCTAAGTATACAAGACATGGTAAGGCTTTATTTTAGGAGTCTGTTAGTAGATTGACGGAGGAAAATCGGCAGTTAGTTCCTGATCTTCTGGTCTGTTATAATCTCTAGCATATTATAAGTATCAGATGTATTCATTCATCATAATTATCAGAGTACGCAGTTGATCCATTCAAAGGTCATCTTCTAAACATCGATGTATTGTTTCTTGTTTGGCTTTAATCTCTGCTAGTTTCTTGTTTGGCTTTAATCTCTGCTAATACTTGGTGCCCTTGATCGTCCATAAATTCCTCCCAATGAGTATGAATCAGGTCTCTCACATCGCATTCCATGAAACAATCGTACGACTCAAAATAAACAGAGTGTAGCTTAGTAAGAACTTCCAAAGCAAAACTCAACTCTCCTGCATCCTCACTTTCATCCAATCGGCCAACTTGAGAAAAATAATCATACTTCTCAACTAGAATCAAATTCCGAAAAAAGCCTTTCCAGACGGCCTCAGTGTCATCCAAAATAACAACAGCACTGGGATGAACAGGCACAACATCAAGTCCCTTAAGTCCTTTGACAGTGCAATCCTCCCTTGATATGATTCGATCACCAAAGTAGATGCCTTGAGGATCAAGAAAGTCGCGAACAACGATAGAAGCATAATCGCGTGATCCCATAGTGTAAACATACAACTCGAACATCTGACTTGCCTCTTGCAAGAAACTCCGAACAAAAGGCCTCAACTTGGTTAAGTACTTGACTCCCGTGGCCTTCCATTCAAAGATGTCATCATGACAAGGAGGGTCTTTAATATTAGTGTTTGGCTGATGTCGAAAATTGGTGTGAAGAAGAGTATGATCCAAGTCCAGAACCAAACACAGCTTCCTTCGACTTTGAAGATTAAGCAACTTCATGTGCCTCACCCTCTCAACTTGATCAACACTCATCTTCAGTCCTTTCACCAAATAATTGAACGATATTGTTTCCGCCGTCATATTAGCTCAATGATTTCTCCAAACCCTAGTTTAAGATTACATATATTATGAAGAATATGAAGAAGCTTGGAAGATTAGTTTGTGGAGACAGGTTTGGAATATGGCAAGAGTGTTGAATATATATAGATTTTTAGTACGCGTGACTTCACTGATTTAAATCCAGGTGGGATTCGGTTTTAGAGGAGTCAGCGATTAAACCATAAATAAGTTGCTTTTTATCCTAATTTTAACACAGGTATATTTTTATGGTACTCTTTTTACAGGTAATACAATACATCGTAAAAATCCTAACACATTTATAATTATTATAATGTACTTTATTTTTAGTAAGTGTAATTTGGATTTTTTACTTTAAATTCTACACATTTATAAAAATATATGTTTTTCATTAAAATTATATTGTGAATTTGATCCAACATAATTATAAAAAATATCAATGCCAATTGTATTTAATAAGTTTAATTTGAACGTTGAAATTTAGATGTTACGGATATATACAAATATAACTAGGGCCCTAACATCCAAGTCTTGAGTCCAGTTTTTACTTATCGAATTTGACTACGAGTTTTTTTAAACTAGTTAAATTAAACTCGATTATTTTATCGGTCAATTTTTATTGTTCAAAAGTGAACTCAGAGTTTGAGTTGTTTACCAACATTTCGAATCCAGTCCAATTCGAGTTGAGCTTGAGTTGGTCAGTAAAATTTTAAAAATAATAATAATTTTTTCTCGTTCTAGTGCTTGTTCATATTTAATACTCCTAGGTCTATTTTTAATTATCA
This sequence comes from Apium graveolens, assembly GCF_009905375.1. NCBI lineage: Eukaryota > Viridiplantae > Streptophyta > Magnoliopsida > Apiales > Apiaceae > Apium > Apium graveolens. The sequence goes on along the minus strand of NC_133650.1, from coordinate 233,865,592 downwards.
TGTTTGACTTTTCAATGGTCAAATTGACCAACTTTTAAATAAAGATTAAAATTCTTATAATTTCAAAAAACTAAAAGCTAAATATTAAAATAGATTAGTCATAGTTTTCTATTATATAATTTTTTAAAATAATTTTAATTATATAATATATATTAGTTTCAGTCAAACTTCGATCGATTTGATTATCAAAAGTCAATACTGGATAATTAAAAATAAACACAGGGAGTATATTTAATTTTGTAAATTATGGGATTTCAGATGATTAATAGTTGATCCATGATGTACATATTATTGTATTTTATATTATTTATGTAAATAAAACAAATTTTAGTTTATATATATAATTCATTTTGACAAATTTGAATCGAGTCGAATTTGAGTACCGGTCTATCTCAGGATTGTTTGGACAAACTTAGCCTATAGCTTTTTTTTACGAGTGAATCTCGAATCCAGTCATGTGTAACAACCGGTTCATTACAACCCTAAATAGAATTAAACATTTGCTGGAGATTCTACAATTTAAAAATGATACATAAAATCTCAGGACTTCGAGCTTAAAACAATTTAGAGCATAATGTATGTTAGATATATTTGATAATGTCATGTCTAATATAATTTATGTTTAGTTTTCAGATCTTACTTAAACAGGACAAGTCAGTACTTAACTGAAATCAGCACTTATACTGAAGTCAGAACTTAAGTTATCAGTACTTAAGATTCAGGAGATAATATCAGGACTTAAAGGAAATTTTCAAATAAGGAAGGCGGCTGATTGAAAGGAAAGAAGATCAAGACAAACGTAAGAAGAGATATGCATGAAGAAGGAATTCTGTGAAAAATGGAATACTTGGAAGAAAAGATAACTGATTGATATGTTTTAGGAAGCAGAATTATATTCCATATCAATTAGCGATTATCTTGTAACTGTGTGATATATATAAACACAGACATAGGGTTTACACTATAAGTGTTATCATTATCGAGAATATTATTCATTGTAACTCTAGCAGCTCTCGTGATATTTGTTCATCACTGAGAGAGGACAGTTCCATATTGTAACAGAGTTTATTATATTGAATAAAGTCTGTTTTCTGTTACTTGAGTTCTTTAATTCGATTTGATTGTGATAAACACTGTATTCAACCCCCTTCTACAGTGTGTGTGACCTAACAAGTGGTATCAGAGCCTATCTGTTAACACACAAACATTTTAAGATCCAAAAACAATCATGTCTGAAGCAGAAACTCCAACCAAGCCCACCAAAACTGAAGAACCCCCAAAGACTCAAATCCATATTCGATATGAGGTTATTAGAGTTCACATACTGGAACCATCTGAATATCCCATATAGAAGGTGAGGATGACTATGTTTCTGGAAGCTACAGATCAAGAATATCTTGACAGAATCAATGAAGGACCTCACAAACCAACAAAGCTCGTTGTTGTAGTTGCAGGTGAAGCAGCAAAGTCTGTATCAAAGGAGAAGATTGATTACACTGCTGAAGATATAGCATCAATTGCTAAGGATGCTAAGGTACGACACTTGCTGCATAGTGCCATTGATAATGTAATGTCAAACAGGGTAATTAACTGCAAGACTGCAAAGGAGATATGGGATGCCTTGGAGACAAGGTGCCAGGGAACTGATTCGATTAAGAAGAACAGGAAGACAATACTCACTCAAGAGTATGAACACTTTGACTCAAAGACTAATGAGTCATTGATTGATTTATATGACAGATTTGTCAAACTCTTGAATGTTTGTCACTAGTTGATAAGGAGTATGATCTTGAAGATTCAAACCTTAAATTCCTGTTAGCTCTTCCTGAAAGTTGGGATTTGAAGGCAACAATTATAAGAGACAAATATAATCTTGATGAAACAACTCTTGATGAAATTTATGGGATGCTCAAGACTTATGAACTTGAGATGGAACAAAATAGCAAGAGGAAAGGGGGAAAGTCAAGGACAGTCTTAAGGCTGAAGAAGAATCCCCCAAGGCAGCTACCTCAAGAAAAGGCAAGGGAAAAGCGCTCATCACAAAGTCTGATACTGAGTCATCAAGTTCTGATAGTGATGATGACTCAGAAACTGAAAGTTTGCCTGAGATGGATGTTGATGAAGAGATGATGAAGCTGTGTGCTCTTATGGTGAAAGGAATCACAAGGATTGCATACAAGAAATTCAGAAAGGGAAAGAGGTTTTCCAGGAAAGGTGCAAGTTCTGATAAGAAGAGTTTCAGAAAATCTGAATGCAAAGGAGGGAAGTCTGACAGAGAAGATTACACAAATGTCAAATGCTATAACTGTGGTGAGAAAGGCCACATATCTCCTGATTGCAAGAAAGTGAAGAGTGACAAAGGCAAGGCTCTTATCACAAAAAAGAAAAGCTGGACAGACACTTCAGATTCTGAAAGTGAGGTGAACTATGCCTTGATGGCAAATGCTGATAGCAGTCCTGAAGCTGCTGAGTTAAAGGTACCTCAAACTACTTATGCCTTTCATACTGATGACATTAATGAGTTGAGAAGATATCTTAAAACCATGTTCATTAATTACAGAGATCAAACTTTAACATGTGAAAGATTAACTTCTGAAAATCTTGCTTGTAAAAAGAGGAATGAGTATTTAGAAAAAGAGTTAGTCATGTTCCATCAAACCCAGAAAGATAGAGATGATGCTTTCTATGTTATGGATGAAGTGCTTAAAATGAATGAATCTCTAAAGACTGAGTTAGAAAAGGAAAGAGAGATTATCAGGACTTGGACTAACTCTAGCAGAACAACTCAGAATTTGTTAAGTAGTGGAAACTGGAAAGAAGGCTTAGGTTATAGAGATGATAAGAATGATAAAGGAACTGTAGAAGTTAAGCCTATAGTTGTTAAACAAAAGTCAAAGTTAAAACCTGTTAAGTTTGTAGCTGTAAAGTCTGATACTGAGAAATCAGAAGTAAAAGAGGAATTAATTTCTGACAAACTAAAACAGGAAAAGACAACTGAAGTTAACGTAGGCTTAATGACAAAGAAGCAGCTTAAGCATAAGCTGAAAGATGTTAAAAATATAAACAAGGTAAAGTCACCGAGAAAAATTAGGAATGGAAAGGAAGGTGTGAATAAAAGCAATGATTATAAGCCTGTTCCTAATGCTCCTAGAAAAACATGTCATAACTGTGGAAGTTCTAACCATCTGGCTTCTTTTTACAAGAAGAATAAGAACATAAACTCCTTATCTTCAAAGTCAGGAGTTAAGAGTCAGTCTGTTAGATATAGGCCACAAAATCCTTGTTTTCATTGTGGTAGTTTATGGCATTCCATTTATACTTGTAAGGAATATCATAGTTTGTACTATGATTATTATCAAATAAAACCTTCTTTATAGAAAGTTAGCATTGTTCCTTCTAGTGTAAGTTCTGATACAAAGTCTGATAGTGTAAATGCTGATAAGAAAAATGTTAACATAAACTCTGATGCTAAATCCGCTGCAAATGTTAACAAACCTGATAAGGCCAAATGATCCAAGCAAGTTTGGGTTCTTAAAACTAATCATTAGTGGTCTTTGTGATTGCAGGGCAACATGAAAAACATCCTAATTCTGGACAGTGGATGCTCATGACATATGACTGGAAATAAAGCCCTGTTATCAGACTTTGTGGAGAAGGCTGGCCCAAGTGTTTCTTATGGAGATGGAAATATTGGAAAAACATTGGGATATGGCAATATCAATCTTGGGAATGTCATCATTAAGGAATTAGCTCTGGTCTCGGGACTTAAACACAATCTGCTGAGTGTTAGTCAAATCTGTGACAGAGGTTATTATGTGGATTTCTTTGAAGAACACTGTGAAATTGTAAGCAAATCTACGGGCAAAATTTTTCTGAAAGGATACAGGCATGGTAACATTTATGAAGCCAAGCTTTCAACAAGTATTGATGGGTTTGCAATCTGTCTGGTGAGTAGAGCATCAATTGAAGAAAGCTGGAATTGGCACAAGAAACTCTCTCATTTAAATTTCAACAATATAAATGAACTGGTCAAGAAAGGTCTTGTGAGAGGATTGCCAAAATCAGTATTTGCTCCTGATGGTCTCTGTGATTCATGTCAGAAGGCTAAACAAAGAAAATCTTCATTCAAGAGCAAGACTGAATCATCAATTCTTGAGCCTTATCACCTACTTCATGTAGATCTATTTGGTTCAGTGAATGTCATGTCTATTACAAAGAAGAAATATGCTATGATCATAGTGGATGAGTTCACCAGATACACATGCGTGTATTCACAAAAAGTGAAAGTACATCTATCTTGATTGATCATGTCAAACAACTGGATAAATTGGTCAAAGATTCTGTGAAGATCATAAGAAGTGATAATGGCACTGAGTTCAAGAATTTGACAATGGAAGAGTTCTGCAAAGACCATGGAATCAAGCAGGAATTTTCTGCTCCTGGAACTCCACAGCAAAATGGAGTTGTTGAAAGAAAGAATAGAACTCTTATTGAAGCTGCACGAACTATGCTTGATGAAGCAAAGCTACCAAACTATTTTTGGGTTGAAGCTGTGCAGACTGTTTGTTTTACTCAGAATGCAACACTCATTAACAAGCATGGAAAGACACCATATAAGATGGTGAAGAAAAAGAAGCCAAATCTGAAGTATTTTCATATATTTGGATGCAAGTGTTTTGTTCTTAAGACTCACCCTGAACAGCTATCCAAATTTGATTTAAAAGCTGATGATAAGAAGATTACTGGACTTGAAGATTTCAATGATCATGATCAGCTGAGATTTGAAAATGAAGACTTAAATTCTGATATTGAAAATCCTGACAGTCTAAATCCCGATACTGCAAACTCTGATGGATTAAACTCTGATGTTATTGAAACTGTGGTGACTACGCCAAAGGAAGATGCACATGTGCAGGGGGAGCACATTGAAGATACAACCACATCTCAAGAAGTATCAGAACATACAACTGGCTCTTCAAGTTCTGATTCATCAAGTTCTGATAAGCCAAGTTCTGATAATTCTGAAAACTCAATTTCTGAAGGATCCAACTCAAAGAGCATAGTTTCAGGGGGAGCATCAGAAAATGTTGATGAAGATAGCATGGATCATGGGGGAGCATCCAGTTCTAGAGAAAACCTTCCATCTGCAAGGAAGTGGACTAAGTCACATACACCTGACTTAATTATTGGAAATCCTGATACAAGTGTCAGAACTAGAACATCTACTTCAAGTGAATGTCTCTATAATTCTTTTCTTTCTCAGACTGAACCAAAGAAAGTGGAAGAAGCTCTTCAAGATGCTGATTGGGTGCAAGCAATGCAGGAAGAGTTAAATGAATTTGAAAGAAATAAAGTCTGGACCCTAGTGCCAAGACCAAAGAACAGATCTGTTGTTGGTACAAAGTGGGTGTTCAGAAACAAAACTGATAGTGATGGCATAATTACAAGGAATAAAGTAAGGCTGGTTGCAAAAGGATATTCTCAACATGAGAGAATTGATTATGATGAAATATTTGCACCAGTTGCTAGATTGGAAGCCATAAGGATATTTTTGGCTTATGCTGCTCACAAAAAGTTTACTGTCTTTCAAATGGATGTAAAAAGTGCTTTTCTCAATGGAGAGTTGGAAGAGGAAGTATATGTTGAACAACCTACAGGCTTTGTAGATTCCAAATTTCCAAATCATGTCTACAGGCTTGATAAAGCACTTTATGGCATTTAGCAAGCTCCAAGAGCATGGTATGAGACTTTAGCTCAGTTTTTTCTGGAAAGTGGATTTAACAGAGGAACTATTGACAAAACTCTGTTCTACCTCAACCATGGAAAGGACTTACTTTTGGTTCAGATATATGTTGATGATATCATCTTTGGTTCTACAAATGACAGACTTTGCAAGAAGTTTGCCAAACTAATGCAGTCAAGATATCAAATGAGTATGATGGGGGAACTTAGCTATTTTCTGGGCCTTCAAGTCAAGCAGAATGAAGAAGGCACTTTTATTTGTCAAACCAAGTATACCGGAAATTTGCTGAAGAAATTTGGAATGCAAGATTGTTCGAGTGCATCCACTCCCATGGCCACTGCAACAAAATTGGATAAGGATACTGGTAAATCAGTAGATATTACTGATTACAGAGGTATGATTGGCTCTCTACTCTATCTAACTGCTAGTAGATCTGATATCATGTATGCTACCTGTCTTTGTCCAAGATTTCAAGCAGATCCAAGAGAACCTCACTTAACAGCTGTGAAAAGAATTTTCAAGTATCTTAAGGGAACAGCTGATCTGGGATTGTGGTATCCTAGAGAATCAGACTTTAAGCTAATAGGTTACTCAGATGCAGATTTTGCAGGTTGCAAAATTGACAGGAAAAGTACATGTGGAAGCTGCCAATTTCTTAGAGGCAGATTAGTTTCTTGGTTTAGCAAGAAACAAAAGTCAATTTCCACATCAACTGCAGAAGCAGAATACATTGCTGCCGGAAGCTGTTGTGCACAGATTCTTTGGATGAAGAATCAATTACTGGATTATGGGTTAACATATTTTAAAATCCCTATTTACTGTGATAATCAAAGTGCTATTGCTATGACAGGTAATCCAGTTCAACACTCAATGACAAAGCACATCAGCATAAGGTACCACTTCATAAGGGAACATGTGGATAAAGGTACAGTGGAATTGCACTTTGTTCCAACAGATCAGCAACTAGAAGATATCTTCACAAAACCACTGTATGAAGCTACTTTTACAACATTAGTAAATGAACTTGGAATGGTTTCAGGTTCTTTCTCTAAATCTGCTTAGTTTTTGTTGTGATGCATCAGACTGTATGATCAGTATTTACAGATATTACTATCTTTGTGTATTCTGTGCTTAATTGAAAATTGCTTAAGTACTGATTGTTGTCTGATGTGAATTTCTAAACTCTGATAGTGATATGAATTTTTCTGTGATTATTCAATCCAGTGAGGATAAATATGCTAGATGTTGACCTAGTAGTCTTTAATATACTAACAAATCCCATGTTTGAAGTAATTATTTATGTGGAAATCTATTGACACAAGCAAATTCTGATATTGAGTTTAGTTAAGTTTACTTTGTCTATCTTATTACTAAGTCAACAACTAGAATAGTGTTTCTCATCTGTTAAGTTCTGATGTTAGTAAATCTTGTGAATGTACTAAGTGCTGATAAGCCTCACTTATCAAAAGAAAAGAAAAAGAAATAAAAATCAGGTACTCCTTTGAGATCTAGAGAAAAAACTGTGGAAGGGAAGACCCAAGTACATTGCTGGTATTAAGTAATATGCATCAGAAAAGCAAAAATAAATATTTTTCTTGGTGACTTTTCACACTCTATGATTACTGGAGAAATACTCTGATAATAGCATAAATTCTGATAAGCAGTCGTGACTCACTTACACTGAGAAACCACTGTACAATGGAATTTCAAAAGATGCATAAAATAAGCACAAAACAGTTGAGGTGGACTCATGCATAAACTCATTCTAAAGTAGACTTCAGAATCATGACATCTTTTGAGCAAAATTCTTAGTTATGCCTTATTTTTAAGATGTACTGAAGTGAATCAGACTTTAATCTTTATCTGATATTTAGCTTACTGCACACACATACACTCCATATGAATGATGAAAATTACTGTGGTGATAAATGGTATTTTAGATGAACATTTAGTCTGTTACATAAATTATGAGGACAAGTTATGATGGAAATTCTGATGATTAAGTTCTGAAGAAATGAAATCGGAATTTGTGTGAAGAATTACAGAAATAGGCATTCATTTTTTTCGAGTTAAGAAATCATGTTCTGATGACTGTTAAGTTCTGATATAAGTCTAAGTTCTGATATTACACTCTGATTCTTTACTTGACTTATTTATGATTAAAATCTGAAACAGTCTTATTTAAAATCAGAATATGTTTGGGTGAGATATTAACAGTCAATATAATTTGGGTTAGTGGTACACGTCTATGCACAGTAATTTTTACTTGTTTCTTGTGCACATTGAATCGTGTTTTACACTTCCAATGGCTGTTTTTATTCTCATCAGTCTAGGGAGACGAGGTAGAATTATTTCTACCTATAACCATTCAATTTTCATTGTGTCTCTTGGCATTCTATTGCCTATTTAAACCAACACTTTATTCCAGCCAGCACATCTCTCATTTTCTCACAAACTCACTCTCTTCACCACAAATGGCTGAGTTTGGCTGGTTTTACAATTATGGCACTAAGACTGTACATGTTTTTCAAAATGGAATTTCAACTCCATACCATATCAACAACATTCCTCATAATCTCTGGATTCAATTTCCAGAGATCATTAAACATGACCTGTTGACAGTCCAACGAGATCTACATCTCCGTCATCTCCGACAGCAGGAGCGAATCATTCGTCTCGCTGTTCTTTTTGTCGAGAGTAGGAAGAAGAAATAATTTATGCTCCCTGTTTCTCTTCACCGTCAGCTTTATCTGGCTTCTTAGCTTAGGACAAAGCTGTTCATGTTAGGATTTGTAACTTAGGACAATCTTGTACTTTTCAGTATGTAATTTAAATTTCATTAAATGTATTTGCTCAATATATTAATGAAATTTTATATTTATGCAAGATTTTGTCTCTGAGTCGTTTGATATTCTTATGAATTTTTAAATCCTGATACTAACCATATTCTGATGACCTTTTTAGCTCTGATACAAATCAAGTTCTGATTCTGACGTAACAGTATTTGTTTACTTGGTTTCTTTATGGTCATTCTCTCATTGGTCATATTTTTACAGAATATTGGTCTCGCAGTGAAAATAATTTATTAAGTGGGAACAGTTTTAAATTTTAAAATAAAACTGAACTACCTTGATTAATGGGATTACTTGGTAAGTGAAACGGTTTTTCCTTGAAAAACTGCATGTGATAAGTAATGATTACTGAATTCCCGTGCCCATTAATTATCTTTTACTGCTGCATGTCTGACAGGTGTACCAACGGTTACTTTTTCTACCGTTTACCAGAAAGCTGCATTTTTCAACAGCGGAGGACCCTGTTCTACAGCAGCTCATGGCCAATTTGGGTTATGAGAAGAGTTTGGCCAAGTTTGGACAGTTGAAAAGGGCACATATCAGGAAGGAATGGAGCTTTTTCTTCGACTGCATCACTAAGGCATTCGCCAATAAGTGTTACAACTTTGATGCCATTCCAATTATGAGTCAACACATCGGTTATGCTATTATTCACCAAACTCACTTTGATTTTGCAAGTGTTGTGCTAGGTTTTATAGGGGATAGGATGACAGAAGATAGGAATGTAGTGTACTTTTCTCGATTCTGTCAGCTTATATATACCTTTTGTTGTGCTGATGAACCCCAACCTACCACTGATTTAATTCCACCATTTAAGCTTGCAAAACGGGCTTTTAATGACTTGGTAAATGCTGACCTTAAGAAGAAGGTGGTTAGACCCTTACAGATACCTCAGTCTGTAAAACAGATCCTGGTAAATGCTGATCCTCACACCTACAGATCTGTTTACCCTGATGTTCAACCCACCAGCACATCCCAGACATCACAACAACCATCAGAACACAACACACATACACCTCAACCAACTCAACCCTCCATCAGAACATATTTCAAACCTTCATAGATATCTCAACCTTCATCATCAGCACATACTGTGAGGCCTTCATCTTCAAAGCCCAAGAGGACAAAGACTGTACCTCAGACACAATAGAAGAGAAGGAGGATTGTTCTGAGAGATGAGTCAGACAGTGAGGAACAGGTTCCTGTGTCAGAACCTGTTGTCAAAGAAGCTGAGAAGGTCTCTTCTCAGAAGGATATTGGAATTGGGGGTTCTAAGCTTCTCAAAAGGCTTAGAAGGATGCATTCTGATGAAACTCTCAAGGTATCTCCACCTTCAAAGAGATACAAGAAACAGAGAGTACACAGGTTCAGGGCTAAGCCAGTTTCAGAGGATGAGGAAGCAGCAGCTCAGGAAGGAGATCAGGAATCTCTGATCTCAAAAGAGCCAGAATTTGCTGAAGCTACTGCATCTACACCTCTATTGTCACCAACTCAGGAAACTTCTCAAGATAAAGTATCTACACCACCTGTGTCTCATATAACTGAACCAGTATTAACTGCAGACCCAGGCACAAGTGCTGAGATTGATATTCACAATCTAATTGTGCCTGAGGTTCTTTACTTAGAAACTCTACCAGCTCCAATCAATCCATCAACAACACCAATTCCTGATGTTGATATTACTCCAGAATTGTCTACAACACCTTCTCTGCATCTAGACATTGAAGATCAGACTATAGGTGAGCATCAGAATATGGCTGTTGATCAGAACTTGGAAGTAGATCAGCACTTAGAGGATGATGTTGAAGCATCCATAGCTTCTCACACTGTTCTTGTATCAGAAGATGCTGAAGCTGATGACTCTGTAAGTTCTGATGCTGCAAATGTTGATGCTACTGGTAATGCTGCTACAAATTTAGATGATGATGTAGCTGGTCCTTTTGGACATGCACCTCTGCAAGCTCCTTTAAGGCTGAAATAGTCAAAAAGTTTGTTACAGGCGAAACACCAGTTGCTTGGAGTGAAACTCCTAGAGGACAGGAGTGGACTAAGGAGTGGAACATAGTTACCTTTGTTCCTTCAGAAAAGATTCTTGCTGATCATTTGACAAAAGCTGATGATTTGTTAGTCAATGAAGATTTCAAGACACAGCTAAGAGTTACTACACTTACTACAAGGCACCTTCAAGGTCAACAGTCTGTAACTCAGGCTAAAGTGGACAAGATTTAAGAATCTTTAATGCAGCAAGATACACTTGTCAAGCTGGACAAGAAAAGGTTTTTCAAACCTTCCTTTGACCAAATTACCAGCATTGAGAAAACCCAAGAGAAGCAACAGTCTTAGATTGATGAAATTTTGAAAAATCAAGCTTCTCAGCAATCTCAACTCAATGAGATCCAATCCTCAGTGGAATTGCTTCTCTCTCTTCTTTTACCTGCTGATGCCAAAAAAGGGGAGAAAGTAATTAAGTCCAAATGCAAACCTGATAAGACACTGAAGAAAAAGGATGATGGTAATGACCCGGGAAACTCTGGAATGGGTGGATGTCGTGGTCAAGGTGAAGGTCTCTCATCAAGTAGAGCTGGAACTACAAGTCATAGAACAAGTTCTGATACTGGGAGAAGAATAACTTCTGATACTGGTAAAAGGATAAATTCTGATGAACTTTTGGATCTTGATGAAGAAATTTCAAGACATTTATTTCTGAAAGAAAATCCAGGAATGGACTTTGAGAGTTTAATGGAAAAAGAAGCTAGGCTTAAGTTAGAAAAGGTCAACTCCAAATCTGAAGCTTCTGTTGTTAAAAAGAAACTTCCTACGACTAAAGGCATTGTGATAAAAGAAAGGACAAATCCTGTGGCAACAAAGGCCAAATCACAATTGCAGATAGATCCAAGGTCCAAGGGCAAAGAAAAAGTTGGTGAACCTGTAAAGGTTTATGTGCCTCCTATGGATGAAGAAAATTCTGTTGAAGATGCTGATCTTACTCTGACTTCAAGGAAGATTTCTAAAACAACCTCTGACATGGCTCAAGTTGTTCAGAGTCAATATATAGTTAGTTCTGATATAACAATGAAGCAAGCAACCTCTGACATAGCTCAAGTTGACTTGATATCAGAAGATAAGTCAAAGGAAACCTCTGACATTGCTCATGTTAAATCCTCAAAGTTACTCCTACCAGGATTCACTAAAGCCAAACAGACTCAACCTTTGAAGACTGCAGCAAGTGGTTTTGAAGCAAGAGTGGAACCCGGAAAGGAAGCAAGAGATAAATCTGGATTGGGTAGTGCTGATGAAAGAAGAGTGCAGAACACAACCAATGATCCAACTTCCTTAAGTGAACCAGATATTGGAGCAACTCCTGAAAGATTGAATCAACTAGAATCTGTACAGATGGTCTACCATACCTTCTTGAAAGAACACATCTTGTTATATTTCATGACAGATGGAAGGGTTTACCATATAAGGGAAAATGCTATACCACTAAAGTATTTTGAGGAACTAGAACATGTTTTATTCTTACTTCAAGTGAATGACAGAATAACAGAAAGTGCTGCAAACTATTTGAAGACTCAAATTCAGAGACAGAAAAGGCTTTATTCTGTAAAGTCTGACAGCACATACTGTCCCAAGTACAGAGATCACAAGGGTGATATTGTTGATATGAAGCCTAATACTGCAACGATCAGAACATATCTTGGTATTAAGGGACTTGAATTCAATCTAGAGTCTGACAAAGCCTATGTCATAAGACTAGATCAGGAGTTGAGAAAAGCAAAAATTAATGATCTCAGATATGCTATCTTCCAAACTGGTGAAGATACTGCAGAACTCAAAGATGCAAAAAAGAGAATGATTGATGAACTCAGATATGCTGAGAGATGTTTGTTAAAGAACTATCTCAGAACAACTCCTGACATCAAAGTGATCAGAAAGTGAAGCCAAGTCAAGATCTACAACTGCTCAAATTCTGATATGTATACAGACTGAAGTTGTTATCAGAAGTTAAAGTTGGTAAAGCTTTAAGGACTGTAAGTTGTAGTTATCTAGTCAAATTCTCATGCATTTGTACTTAATGTTTTTGACATCATCAAATATCTGTTAAACTTGTATAGTATGCTAATTTACAAGTTGAAGGAGATTGTTAGATATATTTGATAATGTCATGTCTAATATAATTTATGTTTAGTTTTCAGATCTTACTTAAACAGGACAAGTCAGTACTTAACTGAAATCAGCACTTATACTGAAGTTAGAACTTAAGTTATCAGTACTTAAGATTCAAGAGATAATATCAGGACTAAAAGGAAACTTTCAGATAAGGAAGGCGACTGATTGAAAGAAAAGAAGATCAAGACAAACGTAAGAAGAGATATGCATGAAGAAGGAATTCTGTGAAGAATGGAATACTTGGAAGAAAAGATAACTGATTGATATATTTTAGGAAGCAAAATTATATTCCATATCAATTAGCGATTATCTTGTAACTGTGTGATATATATAAACACAGACATAGGGTTTACACTATAAGTGTTATCATTATCGAGAATATTATTCATTGTAACCCTAACAGCTCTCGTGATATTTGTTCATCACTGAGAGAGGACAGTTCCATATTGTAACAGAGTTTATTATATTGAATAAAGTCTGTTTTCTGTTACTTGAGTTTTTTAATTCGATTTGATTGTGATAAATACTGTATTCAACCAACTTCTACAATATGTGTGACCTAACAATGTATAAAGTTCAAATTAATTTGACTTATTTTCGCCTTCCTCTCAAACTTGCATAGAAATTTAAATAAGTTTTATCCTAAATATTAAAACATTGAATTGAAAATGGCTTAATCCACTTTAACCATTCATATTTACCCTAAGGAACATATCTATCATCACAATTTTAAAATCGTCCGGTTCAAACTTTCAAGTTGAGATTCTGTTTTCTGTATTCTTTTGATCCACAGCTAGAGATCCAAGGTTTGCAAAATCAAGAAAATCAACCTGCTCCTACCTCGAAGAAGGGGTTGAAGCCGAAGGGCAACTCGCTGTCACGGTGACTTAGAATTTAGATCAGCCAGATTAATAACAATTCCAAATAAGAACTGATCAAGAAGAAGAGGGTGTTCACATGATTGGCTACTTTCAATTTTATATTTTCAATATTTATTCGTAATTTGGTATCAACCTTATACTAGGTACAAAGTAGAAGTAGTTCTATATCTGAATTCATACACATGTTTCAGATCAATACATAATCTCTAAATCTCAGTAATTAATAAGCTCTATTAGGGTATTGTAGATGTTCTGCAGATTCATGTAGCGCTTTGCATTAACAAAAATCACCGTATTGGTAGAATTTGGACTTTATTCATCAATCTTCGATAAATTTATACACCTGTCTCATTACTTTTAAGAAACTGTTGGCACAAAATAAACTCACCTGGCTACCAACTGCAAACTCTTATTCTCCCATAAAAAATTGTCATAGACTGCTAACCTTTTGTTACTCAGAATACTATATTCAAAACTAGCCACTTCTTCGAAGGTTCAAATATTTGTGTTCGACTTAATAATGACTCTCTTAAACTAGCAAACTCCAAGCCCTTAATCATATTCACAGCTTTCAAGTCTACAATTTTCCTTCCAATCCATTGAAGATTTCTCAACTCCCTCATTAAAGTCAGTCCTACAACAACAAAAAAATTAATGTATCTCTTATCTTGCCCAAATAATTAAAAAGGTAAGAACTAGGTGGTAGCTAGCTTGTTCATTTGAGGACATTTGATAAGCTCGCATGAAAAAGATAAAGAAATATGAAGAAGTTTAGTTGATATAGACTTACATTGTCACAAGGGCAACCAAAGAACCTTCATAAACATGGACTGTTTAATGCACAATCTGACAATCACTATCCTGATGAGACCGTTCAGAAAAAGGTTACAGTGAGTCACAAAATTTATTTAAAACCAGCATTTTTGTACAAATTAACAATTACTCAGACAATACCTTTGCAGATAAAATCAAATTATTTAGTGACTGAATTATCTCAATGATCCAATCTCAAAAGTCAAAAGCTTATGTCAATATACAATAACCTTATCTTCATGAGACGTCGATATAATGAATGAATCAGAAAAAAAAACTAAAGGTAATGCTTCCCTGCAAGTTCATTTTAAACGTATTAACCACTTAATAATGAGCAAGTATTATACTAGCCTCAGACATGATTATCTGGATCATGCACTATTGTTTCTATGGGACCTTGTGGACTAACCTTTTCTTGGTGAATATTGCACTTTTGTTTTGTTATCATTCATCTAAATACATTCAGTAGTACTAATTAAACACTCTCCGGGAACACTAGTTCTATGTTTAGACATATTTAAACAAATTAGTTTCAAAAATTAAATTTATCGTGGAACTTTTAATATGCAGATGGTTATCATAACAACCGTAGTTGACAAGAACTTTGACCGAATAACAATTTTAGAGATCAATATAAATGTAAATTTATTCACATGTGATCTACCTTTATATTTATCAGCAATGGCTTTTATCCATAATCTGTCTCTTTTGTTATATGCAAAACTGATGCTAGAAGCAACCAGGAGAAAACCCTTGGACTGCTCCCCAGGGAGAAGAGGTTGCACCAGGAGAGAGCGAGCACCAACTGGGAGAATCTTCCAAAGTTCGGAGTCTAAACAAAAGAAAAAATAAAAACTTCAACACGCTTCATTATAGTCGTTATGAGGAATAATGAAACAGCATGATCAAGATGCATAAATAACAAAGATATAATGCATTAGGCAACTAGGAAAAAGTCTCAGTTTATGACTTATGTAATTTAAGTGTATCTTACCGGAGCTAGGGCTTGAAAGAAAAGTCTGATACACTGTACACCTAAGCTAACTAGACTATTATAACTCTACCAACTGCAATCCCCTTAAACTTTAATTGAACAGTAAAATCAATAATATCTTTGTGTAGCAAAACCGTTGACAGGTGTATTGTTGAGTAATTGTAAGATATGTTCACTTGACTTATTTGCACTATAAAATTAGTGAACCGGCCACATAAGGTAAAATATCCTTCTAGTCTCGATATTAAACCATAGCTCTGTAGTCTAGTGGATAAGTGGATATCCCTTTTATCTTCGGAGATCGAGGGTTCAATCCTTAGTGGAAGACGCACAGATGTGTATATTATAAATTCTTTTGACCATCCTTCTAGTCTCGATATTAAACCATAGCTCTGTAGTCTAGTGGATAAGTGGATATCCCTTTTATCTTCGGAGATCGAGGGTTCAATCCTTAGTGGAAGACGCACAGATGTGTATATTATAAATTCTTTTGACCATTACCACAAAGAGTGAAATAATAAGAAATACTAACAGCAACTACACATGGAACAAAAATATAAAAAAAACTAATAATAAACATCTAAAGTACTTTCTGGTTGATTATTTGGTTTTGCTGATTTAGTTGTTAATAACGCTAGGAAAGAATAAATAATCCATAACATCCTTTACATTTCTTTTCCAAAGTACAAGTGATCACACAGAGGTACATCATTATGACAATAATATGTTGGCACGGTCTAAAAACAAAAGAATTATAGTATACCTGTGCTCTGCGGAAAATAAAGTGTATCCTTCAAATTAGAGAGACCAATTTGTTCAATCTGTTTCTCAAACCAACCAAGTGCATCATTTTTTGATATATTTTCAGGGGTATTCCAGTAGCCGCGAACACATAATGCACCTTGAACTGATATAATCTAGGAAGGCAAAAAATTAATTTGCAAATGGATCTCATCTACAGTTTTTTTTTTGTTTTTTATAAATAATCATTGGTGTAGAAAATTTCAGAAATAATCATAATCTTCTTAGATCCAATCGAATTTTATGAAACCTAGCACTCACCACTGAAACGGTGTTTGTATTGCGCAAAAGAATGTATGTTCCCCAAGCCAAATCTTCCTTTTGGATATTCGAAATATTTTGTGACATTACAAAGACTTGCTCAGAACCATCAGGAAGAATTGCTTGCTCCACTTGAGAAGCACCCTGCATATTTACATATACAAATGAAGTTTTACTGTACTGAACAGGCATTGACATTGTCCAGATGTCCAATTAGCAATAAACACATAATGTTTATACGAAAGTATATATAATATCATGCATTCACATCAAACTACATACACATACGAAGCTCTACGGAAGACAGTAAGTTTCGAACTACATTTTTAAGGTTGAAGACCTACGATCTCTAATGCTTACACAAAAATTATCTAATATCAAAGTCCAAATCAATTGAATGGACATGTAGTTTTGGATTAGATTAAACAAACAACCATATATCTTGAAGCCTGCGACTGCTCTGCAGTAAAATCAACAACAAGATGCTTCTTGAAGTGTTCATCTGTGTGAGTTGAGTGATCAATTACACAGGTTAACTTAATAGAACCTCTGTGCGAGGTTATTATAACATGTAAGTTTCTTGTCATGAAACGGGAGCATATTTCTGTAAATTTTCACCATTTGAGAGAATAACAATTTTGTGATTGTTGAATCAAAGCCATATTAGCACAAATACGTAACCACTGAACTATACATAACACATGGCTGTGATGAGTTTTTTATTTTCGTCAAAGATTCTGTTTAAAACCGAGCACACAATACACACAAAAGTGCATCGATCATAAGCAAAACATGAAGAAAGAAGCTACATTGGATGATAAATAACAATCGAATGCTATGAATTTATAGTTGTCATTCTAAGTTTTATCATAAGCACACACCTGGCTACATGGCTACATAAACACGCACAAATCATCCATCACAGGCAAAAGTAGGAAAGACGAAGCTACCTTCAAAAACTTTCCAAGAAAAGGAACAAAAACAGAAAATGCAGCCAATGAAATCCCCAAAGCTTCTGTTCTCTACACCATCAATATAAGTAAGTAAACAACAAGTCATAATATTAAACAACAACTATAAACAATATAAAGTTGAAAGGAGGGGGTTGTTCTTGGTTTCTACTCACAAGCTGAGAAGGTGTAATGTAATTGGAATCAGAACCCACAAAATGATTCAACAACAAAAGCGAACCAAAAGCATATCCAATCCATCTGGGTAAGCTGGATTCGTCCAGTCCAGGAATACCTTAAAAACATAAAAATAACTTGCACTTAAAACATAGTATAAGAATTGCAGAGTAGATAATGGATAAGTACCTAGTGTGAAGCGAAGAACAGAGAGATTTAATTGTTGTTGTTGTGTGTCAGTAGGATCAGTGCAATAGATTCTTGATTTTTTTATCGTGAGTGTATGTATAGATGGACGGGGACAAGGAAGTATACAAGTAGTGACAGGGCTAAGGTTAAGCGGGGAAGTGGAGTGAAGGAGAAGTGAGGAGGAGTGAGTGGTTAAGGACATGCTCTGCTTGTTTTCGCTATTTTGGACAATCATCAAGCCACCATATATAACTCAACTGAGTCCGCTCAAATTTTTTCTATCCACCTCCATTTTTTGCCCCATTTTTTCTATAACTCAACTGATTCTTAAAATTCGCCCCATTTTTTAAAAATATCAATAAATTGCTTGAAAATCGCTTAATTTTTTTGTTCGATTTATACAATTACCGATAAATCATACAATTTTTTTAAAATCACCCGATAAATCATAAATCGGCATCTCAACCGAATATTTTTTATTTTTGAAATCTGTAATCATGTTTGGTGGTAACAAACACTACAACAATTTCGCTAAGAGATATATCTGGGTGAGAAATATATCTGATTTTAAATTAAAATTTAAAGAAAGCAAAATTTTTAATCCCAAAAATTAATATAAAATAAAAATTTATATTAAAAAAAATATTAATCCAAAAATCTTTTATAAAGATTAAGCACAATTAAAATAAGTTCAAAAGTCAATCTACTCGTATAATTTACAACTTCAACGTGAGACGCAACCTAAAATTTGTAAGTATGAGCTATATAGCGCATGGGGAATAATCGGGCCAAATAATATATGTTAGGCTTTATGAAGTGTACAGGGGTTGAATACAGTTAAACAATCAAATCGAAATAACAGATTCAATTGAATCAACAGTTTTTATTATTAATGTATAAAAACTGATTACAATCCTCTCTCAAAGAATGAACAATTATCCTTAAAAGCTGCTAGATTATAAAAAAGATATAACAATTCGTAACACCTCAAGTTTAAACCTAATATGTGCTTATATACTGCACATTTACACAATCAATAAGGAATCCTATTACAATACAAAAACAGCCTCACTATAAGCATTTGCCATAAGAGTATAGTTAACACCATCATCTGATTCTGATGTATCATCTCAGTTCTTCTTCTTGGTGATCAAGGCTTGTTTCTTCTCAGTCCATGGCTTCCTACAGTCAGCTGCAAAGTGTCCTACTTCATCACAGTTGTAGCACTTTTCTTTTGACTTGTCATATTTATCAGATTTTTGGCTCCTTCTCATTAGAGTTTCTTCTGTAATTCCTCTTATCAGTTTTTGAGGAACTAGAGCCCTTCCTGGAAAACTTTTTTCCCTTCTTCAAGTCCTTGTAGATCATCCTTTTGAAGCTTTTAACCAAAAGAGTAGCCATTTGCTCAATATCTTCATTATTATCATTATCACTTTTAATGTTTGATTCATTTTTAGAGTTTGGGTCATTCTCAGAGTTTGATAACTCAATATCAAACTTTGCAATCATAGCCTTGCCTTTGAAATGATTTTTTCTCCCAACTTTCTACCTTGGTTTCTCTTCAACCTTGAGTGCAACTTATCTTGCTCCCTTTCTCTTACTTCTTTGCTCCATCTCCAGTTCATGACTCTTCAAAATGCCATAGATCTTATCTAGAGTTTTTTCATCCAGATCATAATTATCCCTTATTGATGTAATTTTTAAGTTCCACTTTTCAGGAAGTGTCAGAAGAAACTTCAAGTTAAAATCTTCTGGATCATATTCTTTGTCAACCAGTGACAAGTCATTTATCAGCTTTTGAAACCTGTCATAGATTTCAGTCAAGGACTCATCAGTTTTTAAGTCAAAGTGTTCATACTCCTATGTGAGTATAGTTCTTCTGTTCTTTTTTATAGCAGTGGTGCCTTGAAACTTTACCTCCAAGGTGTCCCAGATTTCTTTGGCAGTTTTGCATCCAATGACTCTATTGGACATGACACTGTTAAGACTGCTATTCAAAATATGTCTTACTCCTCAGGAGTATAATCCTTCTTATCTTTGTCAATTATATTTTCTTCTTACCCAGCAACAGCAACAACTAGTTTCATTGGCCTGTGAGGACCACATAAATCCTGTTCAGATTTTCAGGATCTGTTGCTTCGAGAAACATGACCATCTTCACTTTCCAGATTGGATATTCATGTATCTTCATGATTGGAACCTTGATAGCCTCATATCTATTCATATTGTGGCTAATTGGATTTGTGGTTGTTGGAGGTGCGGAAATATGTTGTCCTTTTTTGTTTGCCATCAATGATTGTTCTATGGATCTTAAACTATTTGTGTATCAACAACAAACTCTGATACCAGTTGGTAAGCCTTTAATGAAATGTAGAGGGGGGTGAATAAAATTAAACAATCAAATCGAAATAACAGACTCAATTGAATCAACATTTTTTATTATCAATATATAAAAACTGATTACAATATTCTTTTAAAGGATGAATAATTATCCTTTAGAGCTTCTAGGTTATATAAAAGATATAACAATTCGTAACACCTCAAGTGTAAACCTAATATGTGCTTATATACTGCACAGTTACACAATCAATAAAGAATCCTATAACATATTGATCTATTGATTAATACAGTAAGTAAAGTCCTACACCAACATATATTCTGCAAATAATTCCTTCTTTGATATCTCCTAGTTTCCAGTTCGATAGATACTTATATGAATAAATCCTGCTGACAAAAGCTGATCAGCAAATACTGATGGTAAATGATAATAACGTCATCACTGTCAACTAATGATATCAAATGCCGATCCATAAACTCTGATAGTTTAAATACTGATATCATCAATTTCTTCTAACAATATACATACATATAAGAGAAGACGATATACTATAGAATATGATAACGACGTACAAAATAATAACTTTCAATACACTTTAAGATTTTTAATCAATACAAATAATACATATATTCACATAATAATAATTCGAAACTTGTGATTTATTCCACAACCACTACATCTCGGTGATAGCAGTCCTAATTTTTTATAAAATTGTCACTATAAACTCGTCTTATTCTTATTTTTACAAACCATGGCATAATCACGGTCTCAAAATTATTGTATAGACTTCACATATATACAACAACACATATTAATTCAAAATATATCATCATTTAATCTATGTTCTGATAATCAAATATAAAAACATGCCACAAAATTTTGTGAACACTTGTAAGAGCAATCAGAAACTTACCTCAATTTTGACCAGATTCGAATTTGTCCTTTTTGACCCTATAAATCGGAAAACTCAAATCACGAAAGTTGTAGATGAAAGGAATATGTCCTAAGTCCAATCGTGTATTAGGATTTAGGAATAACTTTTATGTAATCTGTTTTGATTTCATTGATATTAATAAAGACTTGTTTTGTTTTTATTACGGGCTCTATCTATTTAAGTGTTTAAATAAGATATACCATAGTTTAGAGTAAAGCTTTTTATGGATTATGATGAGATCATAATAGTGAGACCTAAAAAGATGATAACTCTAAACTTAAATAGTTTCTGGTCATAGGATTACTAACTGGTAATTAATAATCCGCAAAGATCGGTACATACTATGCTTGCTTCATTATGAAGGATGTCTGTTCTCATAGACATTTGTGTGGTGACACTATAGCTAGTATGTAGGTGCTTATTATAGAATAAGTTCACTGAACATGACTCGCACAGCTGAACAACTGATGGAGTTCACTCACGTGTCAGCAGTTGTTCACATAGTGATAGTTGTACAAGTATCCTTAGACTTGAGGTCATCATAGTCATCTTGTGTACACTGAACTATGCTTTGGTTTAGTTCTTAGTCTCCAGCGACAATTATTAGGGCTCTTCTGGGTATAGGAATTTGTACACGAAGATAGTGTATGATCAATAAAGGATCTACCCCTTCCAGTGAAGGAAGCGAATTTTCAAGGCTGATCCACTTGTGCTAGTTCAGGAATCTCTGGCCAGAGTGAATGAAATTAGAAAGGAGTTTCTAATTTGCATAGAACTACGCATAGTAAATGGTAAGCAAGTGATTGAATTAGATAGGCTTGACACAAGATCCATGCCTTGTATTTAATCGGGATATTGTTGGGTAGAAGGAGTTTATTGTACGGTAACTATTCACTGACAGGTTCTTGGTATTCTAAGCAGTGAATTCATATTATCCGGATAGTCGCGATATGTTGAGAAGCATCACTCACGATGTAGAATAAATGTGATTAATTAATTAATCATATTTAATAAATTAGAGAATTTATATAAATAATGATAAAATAGTTTTATTATTATTTATTTCTACTACCGGCTTAATATTGAACCTACAGGGTCACACCATAAAAAGAGAATGATTTAATGGTGGAGGAATTAATTAATAATGGCTAATAATTATTTATTTGTGAAATAAATAATTAATTGGAAAATTTAATAATTGATTAAATGAGATTTAATTGATTATAAATTAATTAAGAAAAGTTCTTAATATTATTAATTAAAGAATTTAATTTTTGGAAATTAAATCAAGAGAGAGAATTATTTCTAAAGTGTTTAGAAAAAGGATTAATGATTAAAAGGTGTTTTAATTATTAATGAGAATAATAAATGGGATAATAATAATAATATTTATGGGAAAATTTCAGCTGAAAATTTTGCCTATAAATACACTATTATAGACCCTATTTTATTCGAACCCACATCAAACCCGAAAACCCAAAAAGTTTGGAAAACCCACCACCTCCTTCCTCCTCCTTAACATCGTTTTCTTGGTGGATACCGGTGGAGTGCTTCACACTTGAGGAGCAACTGCTAAGGATCTCTGATCGTTGTCTCCGAATTATTTTAAAAGGTTAGATTTGATCCCTCGAATTTTTATTCACGATTTATATGCTTTTATTTGGATTTTGTATGTGTAAAAGTGTTTTGCCATGCCCCCGCTGCGTTAAAAATCCAACAGTAGAGAACGAAAATATATTTCCTAAAAATCCAGAATCAACTAACTCCGACTTACAAAAAATTTAATACGAATCATATAAAAAACTGATTTTATGTACCAAACCCTACGAAATTTGATATTAAAGAGGAGAAGGAAAATATCACGAATTTTAATATTAAAGAGGGGGAAGGAAGAATATGATGAATATAGCGTGTTAAAACCTCAATTCTAGGCCTACAAATTATTCATATTAAAATCTGATCCATATTTTATATCTTGTATTAAAACCCAATTTTAATATCTTAATATTTATCAATTTAAATCATTTATATGTAATGTTCTTTACTATTACTATTTGGAAAACTACTGATTATTACGCACTACCCTGTTTAAAAGAAATTTGCTCCCCAAATTCACAAAACCTATGTGTTGTAAAGTTCTTGACACGTTTACTCCCTAATTTCCTAATTTATTACGGGTCAAAGTTAAACTATAGTCTAAAAGAATCTAAAAGAATGAATCATATGGAATGTACAAGTTTCTTACCTAATACTCCAAAGAACAATATGATCTTATATCAACTTTAACAACCTGACTTTTTGAACTAATTAATCTAAAGAAAAACTAAAAATGATAATAAATTATTAATCCAAAAATCTTTTACTCTGATGACTATTCCAATAGTTTTATAAAATAAAAAAAATAGGTCCATAGATAGGCATTTTATCCAAGGTTGCTTTTAATATCACTAGCATGCGTGCTTGAGAATTACATATCTTCCAAGACGCTAGTTTCTTTTTCATTTTGATGAAAAGGGGATCCTATAATTTTACTTATATTGCTAAAGAACCTATATTGACTCCGAGATAAGAGGAATTACCCGGGCAAATCTTACATCCAACATAATGACCACATGTTAAGATCAATCAACATAATGACCACATGTTAAGATCAATTGTTCTCATGAAAGTCGTAAATCTTACTTTTGTTAATATTTACTTTAAGACTTTTCTACATATAAAAAATATACGGAATATACTTAGCACCTTAAATTAACACCTTAAACTAATCGGAAATCATAATTTGGAACTCCATTTACTTAAATGATGTTCTAGTGGTTCGAAGAATGGTCAAAATCCAATTTATTCAACATCTGTAAAAATTCCACTTTTTAAGGAGATGAAACAATAAGTCCAATCAATTATATTGAAGGCCTTCTCAAAATCTAATATTAGGACAAGCCCCTTGTATCTCTTTGCCTTCAGCACCTGTATTACTTTACTAGCTACTAAAATATTGTCAACTGTTTACCTGATTAAGATGTTGAAATCAACTTCTACATAACGTTGTTGAGTCTGAATGCCCTTTCACCAGTTTCATGTACAAGTTGATGAGACTAATTGGACGATAATCTATAACCTTAACATGATTGTTACCTTTCAGAATTAATGTAATAAATGAAGAATCTGTACCTTATGAAAGGTAATCAATTCTGAAAAAATTATTAATTCTGTAAAATATATATACCTTAATGGCATCCCACATGCTTTGGTAGAACCATACGATGTTCAAAAAATCTGAATCCCGAAATCCGATCCGATCCGGAAAAAACCCGAAAAGCATGATCCAGTAAAACACCCTGCCCGGTTCGGCCCGGCTCGAGGGCCTTAAACAAGCCTCCTTTTTTCTTAAAAATTCGGATTGACCCGAAGCACAAAAAAACCCGAATAAAAGCCCGAATTTAACAAAGTACGGATAAAGTCCGGATCTTAAAAAGCTCAAATAAAAGCCCGGTTCGGCCCGGATAAAAAACCGGGTTTATAAAAAAACCTGGATGGAAATCATATTTTTATATTAAATTTAAGTATATTTAATATTTTAAATAAATTGTTGTAAAGTATATTATATATTAGAAGTAATTAAGATATATTTAGTTGATTTATAGATTTAGTATATTAAATAACAACAATTAAAATTTTAGGTTAATAATAAATATCCATTAGTAATTGTTTTATGTTAGTCTAAATTGTAATTAGAGATTCACAAAAAGCGCAAAGGGCCGGATTTTATCCAAATTTTAAAAAGCCCGATTTTTTTAAAAAAATGATCTGGTCGGGCTTTTTTAAAAATCGGGCCAAGCCAGACCAGACTTCCTAAGAAATATAAGGCACATTTTAGGACCGCGGGCCGGGACGGATCAGGCTGAACTAGGCTTTGTCCGGGCTTTTTTATTTATATATTATATATTTTTATATCTTATAACTCGAAATATGAGTAGTTTATATACCGGAGAAAATAATATCTTGATATATCAGATAGAGTAGTTTAGACACCAAAATAAATATTTATATTTTAATATAATAAATAATTATAATAATATGATTATGTACAATAATTTAGATTGTCCAAAATATGGCATGTTCAGCTAGTTATTAGTTTCAAACACAAGCTAGTTACTTGTTATTACTCTGTATGTGCTATGCATTCTTGATGCATGTCTAATTTATAAATTTTGTATAGTCGCAGGATAAATAATATAAATTTAAATAGGACATCATTTGCGATTTATAATAATAAAATTTGGTTACAATTACAACTAATTTAATAATTATCTTTAATACCTTTTGTTAGCTACTGAGTGCAACACAGAAGGGGGGTGAATGTGTTTTCTTAATTTTTAGCCTTTCTAAATAATTTGGATATTGGTGAATAAAGCAGTTTATAATTTGCAGAGATGTTGTGTTAAACAGAAACAAAATAATAAGCACAATATTTCAAAACTCACTTAATTTGTATAATTAAGTTTGTCTTGCTAAAAATTTCGTGTTCTTAAAAATATAAGAACTCGGCTTCTTTCTTGAGAGAATACAAGAAAATTTAGATCTGTTTGTTACAATTAAAAATAAAGGACCAATTTTTACTTTATATATTAGTAAACACGGGTTTACACAACATGCAATAAGATGTACTAAACTCTTTTCTAAGCAATCCCTGAATATTTTTATTTTTGGCTTATTAAATCTTTGCGCAATCTTGTAAGTCTGCGACTATCCTTTATCAGTTTATCCTGACCCTTGATCTTGTATTCTTCCAGCTACTTTGTAGACTTTCCAATCTAGTGAATAGATCATTTGTTGATTGATAATCTTGAATATTTAGCTTGTATGCATTCTGTATTTGAGAGGCATATCGAGATCTCTATTTTTTCTATAGAGAAGTGACATCTCGATGAGTATAATAACTTATCGAGATCTCTGAGATCTCTACAGGTATAATTGACTTGTCGAGGTCTCTAGATATTTATATGGGAAATGACTTGTCGATATGTCTGAGATCTCTACATGTGGAATTGACTTATCGATATATGTGAGATCTCTATAAGCATTTTGACTTGTCGATATCTCTGAGATCTCTAATGAGAAATTGACTTGTAGATATCTCCAATACTTCACATCTTCATTTTGGCTTGTCGATATCTCTGAGTTCTCTACATGTAGAAATGACTTGTCGATATCTCCAATCTTCACATCTTCATTTGACTTGTCGATATCTCCGACACTTCTCTATAATCCATTTTGGACTTCTCGATTAGTCATTCTGGACTTCTCGAATGACTTCTCGATATAACTTGATCTATGACTTGTTGATATCTTGACTTAGAACATTATTCATAAAATAGATTTATTCAACTCCAAGCTTCTACATCATTTCTCTGAGGCATGATATTTGCTTGATCTTCTTCCAGAGTTTCTTCTTAGGCTTGAAACTGTTTACTGGAAAAATAATCCAGTCTAATCTTCTAACCTTTTTACAGACTCAAGAAATACAATACATAATACAGATTTAGACTATCATACAACTAAATCTCAGAGTTGTCAATGTGACTTGGTCTTGTTATTATATAGGCATGTCTTGCACAACAATCTCCCCCAATTTGTGAGAAGATTGCTTATCACAAATTCATGTCTGATAACAAGACTAACCTAAGTTAAAAATAATTACATAAAAATTGACAGATCAACAAATACAACTTTTATACATTTGAAGATTACATAAGTTCAACAGTTACAACCATCAAGTGAATTTCTCATAGCCTGATTGTTTTCTGATGAGGTCCTTTAGGTTTACTAGCATCTAAAGTTCTTCTATTATTTTAGTCCCTCTTATAGCTTCTACTGGCTTAAGCCATTCATCTAATATGTAACCATTGAGATAGCCAACTCTGAATCTTGAGAATCTGCCAACTTGTATGTTCAGAAAATGTCTTTCCTTAGATATTCTACTCATCCCCCTTTCCTTGAGCTCATTTGATATCTGCTCAAACATCTCTATCTCTTTTGCATATTTTATGTCCCTCCCCTCTTTTTCATCCTTCAATCTTGCATGTCTTTCATCCCTCTCTCTCAACCTTTTAGACATCACAATCTTCCACATTTTTATGATTGTAACCGTATCTTTCATCAAGCTTATTACCCCTTTAATTCTGTGGTTGAAAAAGTTTCCATTACTGTTCTACTAAGCAAACTGAAGGTGCCATCCATGTAGTAGATTCTGACTTCTGCTAAAGATACAACACAAACTTTGACAATTTCTTCAGATAGTTGTTGGAAAAAGTCATCATCTGTGATGCACATGTTTAAAGGCAAAAAGTCAGTTGATTGAAACAGTTCCAGATGACCCCAACACCAGCTTGCATTTTCCTTGGATTTCTTCCAACAGTATTGTAGTGAGTTATGGTTGGAGGCTTGAATGAAGATAGGTTTGTGATTTTCTTCAGTCTGACATGGCTTGATCTGATTGGTATCGTGAGTAGGGTGTTTGCAGTTTGTTTATACAAGTACTTTGGCTTTTGAGGTAGGTTTGATTGAGATAGTGTTTGGCTAGGCTTGGTGGTTTGAATTTGTGAGATTTGGATTTGTTGGACATGTTTCTTGGTTCCTTCTTTTTCGCCACTTCTCCTTCTTCTACTGTCTTCGCCCCTTTTCCTGTCATCCCTCTTCTTTTCATCCTACTTCTTCTCTTCTACTTTGCTGCCAGTTGCTTTAGTAGATTGCTTTGGATTTGAGCTAGAAGATTTTTGCTCATCATTCTTTTGTTCATCATCATCCTTGTCATCTCTTGTATTGAATTGAGTAGTTGGCAACATGGTTTTTGCATTCTGAAGATATCTTCCCAAAATCCTGATTAATTCTCCATTTTCAACAGTCTTGGTCTTCTTTCTCTTTAGGTCAGTTTCCAATGTCATGATTAGTCTTAAATTACCCCTCAAACATTTCTTATTAGGGATTGTGAGATGTTTGCACTTCCTGGTTGTTGAACAGATGTAGGTCACCACGTTGCTTTGATGGAGATAAACTTCAGGAAAAGCAGCTATTTGAGCTTTCTTGAGTCCATTCAGCAATTGGGTGTCCTTTGAAATGACTGGATTAACCCTATCAATTATTACATCCAACTCAGATGCTCTCATGGATTGAAGATTTGAGAGAGAGACCTGTAGATACCTGTCCAAACCACAATCATTAACATTGGCCACTATCTTTTTCTCCAAAAAGTTGCCAACCTTTACAATCACAACTCTCAGAAAGTTGATGGCCAAAGTTCTCTTGTAAGTGATGTAGTTGTTGTGAAGAGAGACTTTTAACACAATAATAGCTCATTGAACACCTTCTCTTGACAAGGTCCTTCTGCAGCTTTTTAGATACTGTCTTTTTCAACATCTTGAGAAATTTTTACCTGTATAGACCTTTGACCCGAGTGAGATGTAGATTTTCCAACTTCCTTAGATCGTTAAAAAATAGCTTCTATCTCCCTAGAGGATTTGGAATTTCTGGCCTCATAGCTTCAGGAAATGTAGGTAAAGGAACATTCAGTGCACCCATAATAGCTCCCAAAGAAATAGAATTCTGTATCTTGAGATGTTTTTTGGGAGTCTACTAAGGTCCTGATATCATTTTGCTGACTATTATGGATAAAAAACATGTATTTATCTATTGCGTGTATTTAATGTTACGGTTTGATAAGCTTCGAGCTTTGATGGCTGCGCTTGTGTTTAGTGGCTTGAATCTGCCCTCACAAGATGCCTACGTACCTTAGCGTATGCCAAGGATCAAGCCAAAATATAGTTCTTGGTAATGCTTGCCCTCGGGGCTATGGCAGCGAAAGCTCACCAAAGACGTAGTGACTTTCATATCCTTCGAGGACTGAGTCTAAAACGTCATTTCAGGTAATGACCTCGTGGCTTGTAGGATCCCTTCATGGCTTTATGACGTGTGGAGCTCTTGTCCTAAAATGTTCCCAAAATGTCTGGCTGAAGTTGAAGGGGTAAGACCCTTTATATAGACGTTGAAAGTCTAGGAATTAGGGTAGAATTGGGTGACTTGGTGGGTAAGTCTCCTTCTTTGATTGGACTTTGGAGTCCTAGAAAGCAGGAATTAGTTTTCTTCTGAATTTAGGTTGCTTGGAGGCTACTTCTTGTAGAAGTAGTTACTTATTTGAACACATTTATTGGGCTGTTTAATTAGCCCCCTTATTAATTACGAAATTAATAAATAAGTAGGATTTCGGGCCTCATTAACTGGGCTTTTCTTTTTGACCAAATCATGTCTGATTAATGCGACATTAACTCCTCAATTAGGGTTATTTTTATACCCTATCATTTGCCCCCCAACTTCTAGGAAACACATTTGATGTTTTGTAGAAGTTAAGCTATCTCCTACCCTATCCAGTGTATCGATTTTAGCATAAAGTGTGGAGCGACCTACACATTTACAATGATTTACCTTATCCGAGGCTTCTTGATATTTTCTGGAATTTTCATAATTTTCTATACTCATTTTCTTACCTTACTCCTATTTTTAAGGAATTTTCTGGTATTTTTCCATCAATTTTCGAGGATTATCTCGTACTTACAAGTATATTTATTAAATTTTTTAAGAAATTTTTTGCACTTTCAGGTGTTTCCGTAATTTTTCCTAATATTTTAGAAATTTTTTCGTACCTTTTGGGAGTGTTCCTTAATTTCCAGGAATTTTCTTTAATTTTCCGGGAATTTTTCTTAATTTTCTGGAATTTTCCTTAATTGTTCGGGAATTTTTCTTAATTTCCTGGAATTTTCTTTAATTTTCCGAGAATTTTTCTTAATTTTTTTGGAAATATTTCTTAATTTTATGGAATTTTCCTTAAATTTTTGGAAATTTTCTTTAATTTTATGGAATTTTCCTTAATTTTACAGAATATTTCTATACCTCCAGGTATTTTTCGTGACTTTTCCTAATATTTAGGATTTTTTGGTACCTTCAGGTTTTTTTCGTGATTTTTCCTAAAATTTTAGGAATTTTTCGGTACCTCCAGGTATTTTTTATTATTTTTTCTAATATTTTAGAAATTTTTTCTATACCTCCGGGTATTTTTCGTAATTTTTCCTAATATTTTAGGAATTTTTCGGTACCTCCAAGTATTTTTTTATAATTTTTCCTAATATTTTAGAAATTTTTTATAATTGAATGTGTAAAATTTAAAATTTCAGGAATCATCGTGCAAAATCCGCAAAACTAGGGGTACTAAGTGACAATTTGCCACCTTTCCCCCCAAATCGACCACACCTCTGGTCGAACTCCATAGGTTTTTGTCCCTCCAGGTCGATTGGAATTCGACCAGGTTATATGCATTTCTATATTTTTTTTTCTATATTTTTTCTATATTTTTTCTATTTTTTTGCTTTTCTCTTTTCTTTTCTCTTTTTCTTTTCTCTTTTTTCTTTCTCTTTTTTTTTTCTTTCTTTTTTTTCTTTCTTTTTTTAAATATTATTAATAAATAATAATGTTTAATTATTCAAAATTTTTTGAATAATATAGGCCCCAAAATCAGGGGTGTACAACCCGGATGAAATTTCACACGAATAAATTTCGATCCAAATTTTAATATTATTATTTCTAATAATATTTTTCTTCCTTCTATTTATTATTTGAATAATAAATATATTTTTTGTGGAGGGGTCTTATTCAACATGATTGAGGGATTCCAATCATTGTAGACCAGGAATTTGCTCCTTTCTAACCATAAATTCGTACCCTTTTGACGTGAATTCTTGGTAGAATTTTGAGCAGGATGCTCGTCGGATTATGGGTGATTTTGTCGCTCTGGTCAGATTGATTTTCGACCAGAATGCAGCCCCCTTCCAACGAGGACTCTCGTCGGATTATAGGTGATTTTGACGCTCTGGTCAGATTAATTTTCGACCGGGATGCGGCTCATATCCAACAAGGACTCTCGTCGAATTATGGGAAATTTTAACACTCTGGTCGAGTTGATTTTCGACCAGGAATCCTGACCTCGTATACCAGGAATCCGAGTCTTTTAGACCAGGAATCCTGAATTACGGGTTACCAGCCTTTTAGTGGCCATAATTTTTCGCTCTTTGCTCTGATTTGAGCATATGATATACCGAAACGAAGCTTATTACGAGCTCTAACTCATGATGGCATCTTCATATTTTTTCTTGTATTTCTCGATCCCTCAATTTTGACGAAAATTGGCATATACGAGCTTTCAATTAACATGATCTCTATGAGCCTTATTTCTACTTAGTCGGACCAGGTGAGTTGTCCTACTTATATTCTCAACCATATTAAACCTCGAGGTTTAAGGTTCGTCAAGTCTGAGTACCTTATTTTCTCAAAGTGCTTCCAAGTTTGTGGGATCCTTGTCCCAAATATGTTCATGTTTATGATGGCTCTTCAAAAATAGGTATTGCCTTTCCTTTCTTCCCAACTCGGGACGCCTTGAAACTTGTTTCAGATGCTCAACAATCCCGGTGTTGGCTTCATCAAATCTAAAGTATGTGTCCTGTCTTCCTCGTACTCCCCGGGCTCAAAGACCTCAATCTTTGGAGTTGTTTGAGTGATTCATAATGGCATCACAACCTCAACTTTATCAGCCAGTAAGAATGGAATAACTCCTATCATTTCTTTGCAAGTGGCATGTCTGCCTAGTCATTTCTCGAGTATTCTTCCCTCTTTCAGTCCATCAAGGATTACTCGACTTCCTACCCCGGCTTGCCCTTTCGTTTAGGGGTGAGAAATAGTTGCGGAGCAGGATTTATTATCGCTCTTCCCACATCATTGATGTTGTACTGTCTCCTATCACCCATCACTAGGATTTGTGAGAGTTCATACCTTTATATCGCACTTTTCTGCGGGAATTGTGCCACTTGGATGCTAGTTATACAACCAAGGGTTTTAGCCTCAATCCTCTTTGTGTCAGGATCTACCTTCGGGAACTGGCTATGGGATTGTATCAAGAGTATCAATCTTATACGTTGTAAATGAGACATGGGAATTGGTTAATATCAATATCTTATAAGATTTCCTAACAACATGTGTGTGCTTCCGACATCAAGTATACTTTCTTCTCGTAATATTTGGCATCAACCATCATCTTTAGCCAATAGAATTACAACAAGTAATTTTTGAGTGTCAGCCCTGTACCCTGGACGTAACCCACATTTCTTCTCATGTATTCCTTTAAGACCAACTCCATTTTTCGGGTTCTCAGGCATTTCAGGTAAGGAATCACGAACTACTTCTTGTATAAAAGTCCTTGCAATCGTCGGGTCACCGACTAGTTTGAGTCGAGACTTCCAGGCAATGAGTTCTCGTACATATCGGTGCTATCAGCTTTGTATTAGTTTTTGGGTCTTTGAGACTTAGAAGTAAAAACTTCCCGTATAATTTTGTATCTCTTGAGTCACGACCCTCATGCCTTCCTTCCTCAGGATGTAGAATTCATCAAATTCAGTCATTGTAATAACTCGAATTTTTTAGACCTTGTAAAATGCTTAATGAATAGTAACCCTGACAGATGGGAAAAACTTTTGAGCCCACACTATGTAGTGCATGAGGAAATGAGTTTCGGAGTTGATATTACGATTATACGTACTAAATGAGTGTATGTAAACGCTATTAGTTTTCGAAGAAAACGAACTTTGAAAAATGACCGTATTTACGACTCATCGAGGATTACGGGAATCACAATATAATTATGAGATTAAAACCCTACAGATTTATATTCAAGTAGGATAATTAAAAGTATAAGGAATAAATACGAAAGGAATTACTTCGCAAAACCATTTACGAGTAAGTATTACGAAGAACGTTTAAGTAACGGAGCGAACGCGTAAACGATTAAATAAACGTAACACACTAACTAAACCATGGCAAGGAAGTAACCATGGTTACTTCATCAAATAGTGAGCTAACCATAGGATGATCAAGCTAGCTAGCGAAATAGTGTGCTAAGGAAGCTAACCAAGTAGTTTAGCTTGTAACCTAGCAAGCTATTAAGATATGTCCCTAAGATTTGCAACCAAGAATCAACCTAGAATGCTATACTAGGAGAATAAAATCAATTGCAAAGATATCACCTCATCTTTCTAGAAGCAACCTAGCAAAGCATCCAAGAGAAGCAACCAAGAGTAGTATAAATACCCCCCCCATCAGAAGCTTCTATTCGGCTATATCAAAAAAGGGAGAGAATTCAAATTCAAAACTCCAAGTTCTAGCTCTTGTAAAATCATCCAATTAATTCTCAAACCTCCTAGAAACTAAACTAAGGTAAGAAATTCTTTCATCTCTTTTTATCAAGGTTTGATGGGTGGAATAAATTCAAGAAACTCACTAGTGAATAATATGAATAGTAACCTCTCTTTGGTTTCTTAATTTCAATGGTGGTTTTAGGTTCTAAAAATCATACCAAGCACTTCCAAGCCTCCACCATCCTCAAGAACACATCTAAAGCTTTCAAGAAAGATAAAAAATCTTTGAACCAACTTTATTTAAGATTCATTTCTAAGATCCATTTAGTATGTGGTAGTAAACCTAGTATAATGAGTATTATTGGTGAAATCTTGATGATTAAGTTAAGTAGATTTAAGGTTGGTTGTTGTTGCCTTAATAACATGATGTTCTTGATTAGTTTGTGTGTTGATGATGATATGATGATTGTTGGTGGTTGTGTTAAGAGTTAGGGCGTAAACGAAACCCCTATCGTAAACGTAACTTCGTTAAAACCAACAAATCATAAATTTAAGTTTCTGCCGAAAGTCCCGAAGTTGTAAACTGTAGTTTATTGAAAAATAGACCTTTTTTAGGATAGAAAATGTTATAAGGATCGTTTAGGCGCTTGAATCGCTTGATTCCGATTTACGGATCAAAAGTTATGGTCGTTTTACTAAAAGTGATTTACGCGACAGAAACTGCTACGAATCACGGACTTTGAAAATATAAAGAATAGACTTAAAAATGTTCATAAATCATGAAATTTTTACAAAGAGTAACATATTGAGTTTCCTAACTTCCATAAAAATTTTAAGTGAAAATAATGATTTTCCAATTTTATAAAAATGTCGGAGCCGAGACCGCGCGAGTAAAAACCGTAAGAATCCATAAGCGAAGCCGCCGACGATAATAAGAATGAACCTACGATACTTAGAAAAATGAAGTGACCATAATGTGAATATGACTTAAAGGAATAATAAGGGTAGTATAAGTTGAGAGGGTGTATAATAAGTAGCACATGAGTGCGAGTCTCCGTAAATTAGAACGGGATCTAACGAAATGAATTGTGTTATGGTTATAGATTTCCGAGCGGATTCTAGAGCATCCTCCACCTCGAGATACCCAGACAAGTTTACGAACCCAACTCCATTTTACTGTTGTGTTGTGAAAGGATTGTTTTACTATCATTGCATAAATACTATGTTTGCCATGATACGTAGTTGTTTAATTTTCGCATAATATAGCGATGAGGTACGATAAGTATATATCGTGAAATGTTTATTCCGCTTTAAGCGTGACATATTATATAAGACTGAGAGTCGGTCGGAATTTAAGATAAAACCCGGGAATCATTTCGGTGATATTATAGGACGATTATAAGTCCATAGTAGTACATTTTAAAGGGACTCAACGTCCACTTACGAAACATTAAAACACCTCGAACTTTTATTAAAACGATTTCCCAACGATCATATTCCCTCAACTATATTTTATTGTTCGAATATTAAATATTATATACTTATTCCTTTATTATGGGAGTAGTATACTCCAATGTTTATTTATTTCAAACTCGATTAATCATTATAGATTATTAATTATGTAGACACAAACTAGTTGATGAATATTATTTTAAATATTCTTTTAAAGTGTAAACTCATTCGAGGTTTAATTATTTATCGATCATCATTTAATTATTTATTATTTATGAAAGGGTTTATTATTGATTTAAAAATCATAGATCCTGATTTAAAACATACTTTTTGATTTCGGAATATCATTCGAATAATTTCATATTATCGGAGAACATTATCCCGACTTATTTAATATTTTGAATATAGTTTCAAGGAGAAACTTTTCCCCCTTATTTAATTATCTTTTGACAATGGTCAACTCACATCCTTAGTACTTCCTCCGAAACTTTCGAAAGTATATATATATATATATATATATATATATATATATACAGTAAAGTTATGCCTATCAACAAGCAAAACGTTTGGAGGAACTTCGATGTGGTTTGAGTTCTCAAGATATGATAGGACTTCCTAAAGGACAAGGGAGGGGTAGGATCCAAGTACTTCGTGTATTGGATAGACTACTGGTACCGTAGGAGACGGTACAATATGTACCTATGGACCTGCGAAGTGTGTGTATACCCGAAATGAGGACACATAGCCCGTATGCGGCAAGGGTGATAACCGAGATGTGAAGGTATCGTCCCTCTACTAGTAGAAAAGGTTACTTTTATCGCAGTATGACTGATCATCGTATGCGATGGCTCCAACGAATGTCCTAATTCTTCCAATTGGAATTGTGATGCAATACCGTAACCCATGCCTAGGTGCTGGGATTACTATTAAGGTATTCGCGGGTTATTAAAATCCCTTAAAGGATTGTTTTCATAAAAAGGTGTGTATCACCTAGGAAAACTATTTTCGAATAAACATAAATATCATATATGATGTTATCATACAGTTATTTTCATATTGTACATTATTATGCCGGGCATTATAGCTCACACTTATTTTCTTAAATTGACACAAACACAATAGTGAATCAAGATGCCTGCCATGAGAACCACAACCAGGAAACAGGTAGGAAATGGCCATCTGTTCTGTAGATTGTTTGGTGCTGTACCACAGGTAGTCAGAATAAGCTGGATTAGTTTTCAGTTGTTTATAGTTCGGCTTATTTATAAGTATGACTTATGTAAGGTAATAAACAAGAAACATATATTTGGTCGGCGGACTAGCCTTACTTAAAGGTCACTCCCCGGTAAGATTAATTACTTTTGGGTTGTAATAAACATCACTTGATGGTTGACAATTACTCTAGTTATGATGGTTCATTCCCAAGACAATAACCTGTAAGTGTGTGTGTGTGATAAGTATGAGGTCGTGAAGTGTGAGTATTTATATATTATAGTGTGAGTTGTGTGAGTTTAGATGGCGTGGCCTCTGAGACTCCTAACCCCGGGTTTTGGGGCGTCACAGAAATGGTATCAGAGCCTTAGGTTATCAAATCTTGGAAACGATAGGACATAAAATACGTAGACATAATAATAATAAAATAATCAATTAGATCTCAAGTCGAGTTCGTCGTCGGGCTACACGGGTAGTCTTGACCGTTTTACCCTCAAGGGAATTCCAACTCTAAGTTAGTAACACATTGCCTATTGTGTCAGGTACCAGTGGAGCCTAGGAGGGAGGTTGATCCTATTGATGAGGTCATGATTCCTGAGCGTGATCCTATTCTTGAGCCAGAGAGCCCACCCATTGATGATTCAGATGATAACCCTACTGAGGATGTCCTAGAGGAGGAGACTAACCTTCCTGTTCCCATAGCTAATGGCGTAGTATGGAGGGATGTAGAGATGTAGAGATGTACCCTCACCAGGCTATTCGCTCTCCTACACCACCCCCAGGGATCCAGAGCCCTATGCCCTATACTGATGATGATGATGAGGAAGCGATACGTGCACAGTTCCACGAGGTTCATGACATATCCTCTAGCGACCCAGATTCACCTCTACCACCACCGGCGACCATGGATGTAGCTGTACACGACTGGATAGTGGGTCAGCTTAACGCTGAGATAACTGCGGCATCTGCTCGCATTGCGGAGTTACGCCAGGCACTGACAGCTAAGAGAGCCACCCGACTAGGATACCCAGGAGATTTCAGAGCTGCTTCCCCAGCCATAGCCCGTAGAGAGATTGATGGGATCGAGCTCCGTACCAGGGTTCAGATGAGGATGACAGCAGTGGGAGGATACATCCCGGTAGTTGATGCAGAGCTGATGATTGCAGGAGCGATGAGGAGGGTGCGTGACCTCACTCGCAGTGATAGTGATTGAGAGACTAGTGACTAGATATGGACCTTGAAGAAGGCTGGGTGACTTGTCACCAATTTTGATAGGATAGCTAGTAGTAGATAGTGTTCCTAGCCCTTTAGGGTACACAGCTTATGTATTTTCATTTCAATATTCAGAACTAGTAGTGATAGATTGTAATCAGGCATGTATGAACTCGTCTAGTTGTTTCATCCCCAAGATATAAGTGGGAGATCTTATTAATATATATCTAAGAAGTTATTAAGAAATGATGTCTATATTATTGCACTTTATAAAAACCTTCTAGATAATAAATGACATGCTTACATACGAATAAAATAATCCAACTGTTATAATTACAACTATGTTGACCAATTTGCATTATCAAAACAATGCCACCCCGTAGAAGAGGAACCAGGGCACAACCCGCAGAATCTGTTAACCAACAATGAGGTGACCCTGTAGTGAATGAGGAAAGTGAAGAAGACCTAGACTATAATGAATATGATGAGGAAGAATATGTAGAAGAAGAGGCTGAGGATACCCATCAGGGAGGGAACCCCATGAATGAATTTATGGAATTATTAAGAGCAAATCTGAACCAACAGCCTATTCCACCACAACCACATGCTGACCAACAGACTGTAGCTAATGCCTTTAGAGCCTTCAAATCTCTCAAACCCCCAGAGTTTGTAGGATCTTCCGACCTCGTTGAAGCACATGCCTGGCTCAAAGAAATAGAAAAGTCCTTCGAGATACTAGGTGTTGAGGAACGACACAAGACTATTTTCGCTTCTTACATGCTGAAAGGAGAAGCTAACTATTGGTGGGAGTCCAAGCGAAACCTAGAAACTGATGCTGTGATTCCATGGGATAGATTTACCCGACTGTTCTTAGACAAGTATTTCCCTAGGTTTATGGAGACCTAGATGGAGATTAAGTTTCTAGAATTGAAACATGATGAGATGACTGTGGCAGAATATGAGGCCAAATTTACTGAGTTGTCGAGATTTGTACCTGAATTTATGAACACCGAAGAGAAGAAAGTGCGAAGGTTTTAGCTTAGTCTGAAACAGTGGATACAGAACTGAGTGGCAGTGTTAGAGCTGACAGACTATGCCACCTTAGTACAGAAAGCCTCGATTGTTGAAGCTGGCAGTGAGCAGAGTGTGAAGGAGAAGGAAAATAGGAAAAGGAAGATAGGAAGCCAAGGAATAGGAACCGAAAACAGGAGTCTTCCAAGCAGGTTCGTCAGGGGAGCGGTGTCCCAACCGGCACAAGGCCCTGGATTCAGAAAGTCCCCGAACGAGAGTGTTGGCTAAGGTGGCGGACAATCTAGGGCAACATTTCATAGCCAACCCCGTGCCCCAATACCAGAGTGCCAGACCTATAAGAGAAGACACCTTGGAGTGTGTACCCAGATAAGAGCCCCTCTGAGAGGTTACAGGTGCGACCAACCTGGACACCTTGCCAACAACTGTCCCCAATATAGCAAGACATGTTTCCAGTGTGGGAAAGTAGGACACATGAGGAAGGATTGCCCGATAATGAAGCCCCCAGCCTCAGGTATGAGCAGAGCTGCGTCCAACCGACCCCCAGCTGCTAGGACCTTCAACATGACTGTTCAGGATGCTGTTCGAAACACTGATGTGATAGCAGGTACTCTTTTGTTAAATTACGAACATGCAAATGTCCTATTTGATTCTGGAGCAACCAAGTCTTTTATATCTCAAGATTTTTCTAAAAAGTTAAAACTTAATGCCATACCCTTACGTGAGATATTATGAGTAGAAATAGCAAACAAAGAAATAATTCCTGTAAATCAAATACACCCTAAGTGCAAGTTGAAATTAGAAGGGAAGATCTTCGAGGTTGACCTAATCTCATTCGCGTTAGGATAATTTGATGTAATCTTAGGAATGGATTGGTTATCCAGTAACGGAGCACAAATAGATTGTGAATGGAAGAAAGTAAAGATAAGAGTGCAGAATGAAAAAGAAGTAGTGTTTAAAGGTCAATGACAGAACCAGAAATTTCTAACCATGCTTCGGGCAAAAAGATTGTTAAGAAAAGGTAACGAGGCCTATTTGGCTTATGTGATAGATATCAAGAAGGAAGTCCCTAATATACAGGACATACCCATAGTAAACGAATTCGAGGATGTATTTCCAGAAAACTTACCAAGATTGCCACCTGACCGAGAAATAGAGTTCACTATAGAATTAGCACCAGGAACAACACCAGTATCCAAGGCCCCATATAGGCTAGCCCCAGTTGAGATGAAGGAACTAGCTTCTCAACTACAAGAGTTATTAGATAATGGAATGATAAGGCCCAGTGTGTCGCCATGGGGAGCGCTAGTACCGTTCGTAAAGAAAAAGGACGGCAGTTTGAGATTATGCATAGACTATTGAGAGCTGAATAAGCTGACTATTAAGAATAGGTATCCTCTCCCCAGGATTGATGACCTATTCGACCAACTCAAAGGAGCTGTACATTTTTCCAAAATAGATTTAAGAACAGGATATCACCAGTTGAAAATCAAACCGGAAGATATACCGAAGACAGCTTTTCGCACTAGGTATGAACACTATGAGTTCTTAGTTATGTCGTTTGGATTAACCAATGCACCCGCAACCTTTTTGGATTTGATGAATAGAGTGTTCAAAAAGTACCTGGATATATGTGTGATAGTTTTTATCGATGATATTCTGATCTACTCAAAGACAGAGCAAGAACACGCAGAACATTTGAGGATAGTCTTAGAAATCTTGAGGAATGAGAAATTGTATGCCAAGTTCTCGAAGTTCGAATTTTGGTTGAGAGAAGTTCATTTTTTAGGACATGTGGTGAGTAGCAAAGGAGTTTTAGTTGACCCTGCCAAGATAGAGGCGATATCCAATTGGGAAAGACCAACTACCCTAACGTAGGTTATGAGTTTTTTGGGTTTAGCAGGATATTACCGAAGGTTCGTGCAAGATTTTGCTAAGATAGCCGGACCACTGACTAGACTTACCCAGAAGACAGAAAAGTTTGTATGGACAGAAAAATGTGAGGAGAGTTTTCAAGAACTGAAAAGGAGGTTGGTGTCAGCACCAGTGCTCGCTCTTCCCTATGGAAAGGGAGAGTTTGTGATATACAGCGACGCATCGCTTAAAGGATTAGGATGTGTACTAATGCAGCACGATAAAGTTATAGCGTATGCCTCTCGGCAATTGAAGGAATATGAGAGCAGATACCCGACGCACGATCTAGAATTAGCAGCCATAGTGTTTGCCCTGAAAATTTGGAGACACTACCTATACGGTGAGAAATGCAAGATCTACACTGACCATAAAAGCCTCAAGTATATTTTCACTCAAAAGGAACTGAACATGAGACAGAGGAGATGGTTAGAGTTGATAAAAGACTACGACTGTGAAATTTTGTATCACCCGGGTAAAGCCAATGTGGTGGCTGACGCCCTTAGTAGGAAGGAAATACTCAAGATGATAATGACATCGGAGGAGTTGATTAAGGAATTTGAGAAGATGGAAATTGACGTGAGGATGACCGGTAGGGGAACAGAAGGATTATTTGAGATTAAGCTAGTGCTAGAGCTGACTGAAAAGATACGAGTATGTCAGGAAAAGAAGATGAGTGAGGAAAGAGGAACTTTGACCGGTGAAGAAGAGAGATGCGAGAAGGATGAGAAAGGGATCATGACGTATGCATCCCGAATTTGGATTCCAAATATGCAAGAGTTAAAGGATGAGCTGCTACACGAAGGGCACAGCTCTAGATATTCAATCCACCCAGGAAGTACGAAAATGTACTGTGACCTTAAGGAATATTATTGGTGGCCTAACATGAAGAGAGAAGTAGCAGAGTGGGTCAGCAAGTGCTTGACATGCCAGAGAGTGAAGGCTGAACATCAGCGACCTAGTGGACTATTACGACCCCTAGAGATTCCGGAATGGAAATGGGAGCATATAGCCATGGATTTTGTGACAGGCTTACCAAGAACAAAGACCAATCATGATGCCATATGGGTTATCATAGATAGATTGACCAAGTCCGCACACTTCCTACCAATCAACGAAAGATACACCGTAGACAAGTTGGTAGATATTTACTTGAAGGAAATCGTATTAAGACACGGCGTTCCTATAGCCATAGTGTCAGATAGAGACCCAAGGTTTAATTCCCGATTTTGGAGAAGCTTCCAGGAATGCGTAGGCACCAGACTAAACATGAGTACCGCTTACCACCCCCAGACTGATGGACAAAGCGAAAGGACTATTCAGACCCTAGAAGATATGCTACGAGTATGTGCCATTGATTTCAAAGGAAATTGGGATGACCACTTACCCCTGATCGAAGTTGCTTACAACAATAGCTATCACGCTAGCATAGGAATGCCCTTGTATGAAACTCTTTATAGAAGGAGATGTCGCTCTCCCCTATGTTGGGACGATGATGCCGTTGTAGCTGAGGTAGGATCTACCAATAGGCTAGGCTTTCAACTTTTGATGTACCAGACTTATGTATATTTATGAATTGTAATAATGGCAAGGAAAATGTAAATTTATTCAGAAACCCTTTTAAGGTGTAATGGCAAATAATTGTGGAATAAAATGACTCGTGTTATTTTTGGATATTCATCTCTGAGACTATAACTTGTGGTGTGTGTGTTTATTGTGGGGTCACAGTACGGGGTAGTTGATTGTTTATTAAGATTGGGTGTTATTAAGGGAAATGGAACTCGTGACAACCCGGATCCCCGACCCCGGATTTGGGGGTGTTACAGAAATGGTATCAGAGCCAAGCGTTATAAACCTCAGAGATGATGTGACGTTAAAATAATAAGTTCACCAAGATAATAAGAACTCTTGCCAAGTTCATGGTCTGATTACCTAACGTAGTACTGACAGTTAAAACCCTTATGGGAACCCTTATAAATATCGTGATAGAAGCGTAGCTCGTTATCGTATAGGTAGCGGGACTTCGAACCCTGAGGTTGAGGACCAACAACGCGATGATGTTTTATTAGTTATTGGAGATTAGATTGTGGATCCGATAAAGCGTCCTAACACAGGACCGACTGATGTTCATATTGAGGATGTAGAGGTTGAGGATGTTGTCCTAGAAGGGATTATTGCTGAGAAGGATTCCGTGGAGGGTCCTGACAAGAATAAATAAAGGACCACTGAGGAATTGATGACCATGGTTAGGGCTACTACCAGAGGTAGGATTGGCCGGTCACTACCGGAGGTTCGTTCAAGTTTATAAAGATCGTAGCCCCTTTAACGCGGCTTACTCGTAAGACTGAGAAGTTCAAAAGGACAGAGAAATGCGAGAACAACTTTAAAAACTAAAGAAAAGGTTGGTGACGGCCCCTATGTTGGCGTTGCAGGATGGAAAAAGGAGATTTCGTGATGTGTAGTGACGCTTCGCATAAGGAATTAAGGTGCTTCTTATACAGCACAACAAGATAATTGCGTACGCGTCAAGACAATTAAGGGAATATAAAATTCGATATCCCTACCCATGAGCTTGGGCTCATGGCAATAGTTTTTCCCTAAAGATTGGAGGCACTACTTGTATGGAGAAAAGTGCGAGATTTACATAAACCATAAGTTCTCTAGTACATTTTCACGCAGAAAGAGCTCAACATACGCCAGAGGAGGCGGTTAGAGCTAATCAAGAATTATGATTGGGAGATTCTTTATCATTCGGAGAAAGCCAATGTGGTGGCTGATGCCCTTAGTAAAAAGGAGAGACTCAAGATGATAATGTCTTTGGGAGAGTTTATAAGAGATTTTGAGAAAATGGAAATAGAAGTGAAGGTAACTGGAGCCGGTACCGAAAAGCTGTTTGAGATTGCAATACAGCCCCAATTATTGGAAAAGAACATATTGTGCCAGAAAAAGTGATGAATGAAGGCAGAGAGCCAACAAATAGATAAGTGATTAATACCGAGAAAGTTGATAAGGGAATAATGAGATATTTCTATAGAATTTGGGTTCCAAATGTTCAAGAGCTTAAAGATGAGATCTTAGATGAAAGCTAGTTTGAGGAATAA
Source organism: Apium graveolens (assembly GCF_009905375.1). NCBI lineage: Eukaryota > Viridiplantae > Streptophyta > Magnoliopsida > Apiales > Apiaceae > Apium > Apium graveolens. The sequence goes on along the minus strand of NC_133650.1, from coordinate 233,822,342 downwards.
GATTTAGAGCAAACCCTGAATGTGATAGTCAGGGAGGTCGCCATCAAGATAGAAGGAACCCATAACATAATGAAGTGGAAAATTAGGATTTAAACAATGTAGCATGACCCCGATTATGGGGAGGAGGAGGGAATGTTCAGACTAAGGAAACAGAAGTCGAGTAAGGAAAGGAGACCCGAGATGGTACTCGTATACGATAATTTATGGACCTTTCTAGACAGAACTTAGACTATTATCCCCAACCACCACCCTGAGGAAACAATGCGGTGAGAAATTCTTTCAGGACCTTTAAGTCGCTAAGCTCTCAGAGTTCCAAGGAACAAGCTGACCCAGTCGAGGCAAGAGCCTGGCTAAAGGAAATAAAGGAATCATTTGAGATTCTAAATGATTGACGAATCACAAAAGACTGTTTTTGTCACTTACCCTCCTAAGAGAGAGGCCACCCGCTGGTGAAAGACCAAGAAAGGCACGGAGCCAGAGGTTATGATAAACTAATTAAAGTTCAGTCAATTGTTTTCGAGAAAATAATTCCCAAGATTATGGAGATACTGTAAAAGCTTTAGAGCAGAACAAAGGCGGACGAGTATGATGAATTATGAATCTAAAGTTATAAAAGTTGTCAAGATTCGTTCGGAATGACAATAATCCCAGAACGACGTGATGTTTGAAGTCAATGAGTAGTGGGTTCATGAAATGATTGTAATAGAAAAGAAAATAAAAAGAAACTGAAGTGGAAAGGAATATAAAGGCAATAGAGTTGGAGGAATGATAAGGGAGTTAGATATGAGGAAACCCTAAAGACTCGTAGCAATAGAAATAGAAAAGTATGTAATCGTCAGGATGAGAGTGATTCACCATGAGTTAAAGCTGATGGATGAAGGCATGAAAGATACATATATTTTATCCCTTTTAAGTTGGGAGGATTCGAGGAAACCTTGAGATAGTCCGAAGGATAAACAAGGAGACGCGGATAGACTGAGGAGGCAAGAAAGTAGGAAATTAGGAAAATTGGATGAAGGAAGTGACCTTCAAGAATGTGAAGTGTAAGACCTGTGGCATGATACCCAGAAAGGGAGACGCCGGGTATGAAAGACATCCCAACATTGAGATAACTGTTGAGATAAACAACAAAAGTAAATGAGGAATTATTAAGAAGAAGTTCACGTTGAACACGACCAATATCTTCCAGGACATCCCTGTTGTCATTACCAAATTAGGAAAGAAAAGCGGGTAACCATTGTTATCTTTTGAAGGCCATATGGGTTGACCTCAGTTTGAATAAGGATGCTATTGTGAAATTGGTATAGACTATCGAAGTGGGAATGATTGAATAAGATAATCTATCAAGGATATATGACTTGATTTATCAATGGAAGGATGCAAGTACCTTTTTAAAGGTAGAATTAAGGATATAACTTCGATAACTTGAGATGAACCCTAGGGGAATGCATAAAGGTTGGCATTTCGACCTTAATAGGGACAATATGAGTTTTGACAGTATAAATTGGAAAGGATTAAGGTAACAACAACCTTTAAGGATCAGTGGAGAAATTTTTTAGAAGTATATAAATAATGGTTCTAGTATTAGTAAATGGTATTTTGATATGCCCTGTATCTAGGGAATACAGGAGGAACGATTCAAGGATAACCTTAGAGGTCTTACAAGGAGAACGGTAATATTCAAAATTCTCAAGAATAGAAATTTTGATAAAGGAAATATGACATAATTATAATAATGCCAGGTGGGCACATGTTGAACCATAAGAAAGTATAGATTGACCCAATAAGGGTCGAGATTGGTGAAATCAAGAAGGACCCAAAATAAGAGACGTCCTAAGTATAATCAAGAGTCAATCATGACAATGTTAACCTCTAAAAGACCGAGGCAATAACTTATGGAAAAGTGATGATATATTTTTTTTTACCAAGGCGTAATGAAGAGCATTTTCACACAAGCAGTGATTGGAAATAAGGTAGAAAATTTAGTTGAAGGTCATTTAAAAGACATTGATTGTAAGGAAATTTTACTATCAGGAAAGGCCAAAGAGGTGGCCAACACTTTAAGTATAAGAGGACAATTATCGGCGCTCGTGCCAGAGGAATACAGTAATAATGGTTAAAGCCGTGAAGGTTGTATTATGGTTTGGAAGATTGACATTCCTTCTGATGATTGTGCAATACCCAACCGTAATAGTAGTTTGGTAAAGGTTTAATTCGTATCATCGCCATAAGCGGGCTATCTATCTTAGAAAGTACTATCTTGAGATAAGCCAGGACCATGTTACGGAATGACTAAATGAACCTTTGAGATGCATGTCTCCCAATAAAGACATATGGTTAATAATGGTATTAACCTGCTATCGTTGCTTTCATTGAAACTCTTCTGTAATTTTATCTGCTTCATGTCATATGTACGTCAGGATCTGGAGTGTTCTTCATGAATCATGGAATGGCGATTATGTTTCCTCTCTAGAAGATTTCGGTACGGCATGAATGGACTCCGTATGATTAAATATTAAGATTCAAGGAAACGAATGACTATAGTAGGTCCGTGGTGGACTATAGTAATGCATCAACGATTCTTTGAATAATGAGCCGATTACAACCATGAGAGTTGTATTGGAATGGATGTTGAGATTGAGTACCACTAATCGGGTCGTGGTGGTGTATAAGTTATCATTGATAGACTAATTAAGTAGATTATCTACCTATTGAATACTTATTCCTTCTTATCAATAGAGAGTTGTATTACTATACGAGGAAGGTTGCGGTGTAAGCATAGAATTCTAGTAACGATGATGTCTAGAATGAAATCCCTTATTCGAGTTTCGATGTTGAGGGAGTTTCAAAAGTGATTGTTTATGAGCTCGAGCAAGAGCATGGATCCATGGAATGATGGACGGAATAGAAAATATTCTGGCACGTGAAATGCGATGCTATAATACTTGATGCTGATATATATACATATATGTTTTGTTCTCCTATGACAAACCTCTATAGTTCAGAGGTAGATTTCAAGCCAGATATTTTATGGCAGTATATTATATATATAAAATTCTCTTCATTTCATTCTTTTCTCTCCTTTTCATTTCATGTAAGCTGAGAAGAACAACCCTTCCAGAAGGGGCGGTATTGCCGAATGACTATCTATCTGTGTGATAGAAGCCTAGTAGGATACCACATATTATTTAATTGCCTGTCAAGTACTAAAGGCTGGCCACCTTTTGTACTAACTATGCAATAGGACAAGTGTTCACGATCATAGTGATCTCTCAATAAATTCTTTACTTCTATACGAAGGACCAAGCTTTCGAAGATGGAGGCAACTAGAGATGAAGTGGTACCAAGTATGGTGGTATTCGGAATGGAAACGCATTCGTGATACTAAGGTTGACGCAATTATTAAAAGGTTATAAAACTCTAGCCAGTAAAGGTATATCTAGAATAGTATTCTGTACGGAAGATTGTAACGATTATGAATGGCAAAAAAGTGGGTATTGAGAAGCAAAAGCTATAATGCTAGAAGCTATTATGAGAGTCTGTGAAATAGACTTGAAAGAATTTGGAATGATCACTTAACGCGGATTGAGTTTTCTTACGATAATAGATCATATATCATTATCGAGATGTCACCTTATGAGATCCTTGAGGGAACACAATGTCGATCTCCCTTATGTTAGGATGAAGTTGTAGAGCGCAAGATGCTCGGACCCGCCGTAGTCCAAAGGACCAAGGATATAATAGATCTAATCAGAGGACGGCTGGTAGTAGCCCAAGATGGACATAAGAAGTATGTTGATTTGACACGAAAGGACAAAGAATAGGAAGTAGGGGACCTAGTGTTGTTATAGGTATTCCCTTGGAAAGGATGGATGAGGTTCGGAAAGAAAGGAAAGCTAAGCCCACGAATTGTTGGACCCTTGGATATATTAAGACATATTGGGAAGTTTGCATATGAGCTAGCCCTACCCCCGAACCTGTAGCAAGTTCATAACGTGTTCCACGTATCAATGTTAAGGAAGTGTAATCCGGATGCTTGACATATAGGGGCATATGAGCGCAGAGACATGCAACCAGACGTAACCTATATGGAGCAACCAGGAAGGGTTATAGATCGAAAAGGAACAAGTGCTTAGGAGAAGGGTTATCAAACTAGTCAGAGTTTGATGGTAGAACCATAATGTGGGAAAATTTACTTGAGAGTTAGAAAGTGCAATGCTAAGAGAGTATCCCTATTCATTTTCTATCTGATTCCGGGACGGAATCCTTTTAAGGAGGGGAGACTGTAATAACCCCAAAAAAATTTGAACTTTTTGTAACCCTTATGAATAGTGATTTTGCTGATTATGCTGAATAAGAAAACTTTTCATGCCACACTATGTAGGGGTTCTTTTATTGATATTCTGAGATCTTATTAGTACTTTATATGGTATATAAGTGTATGTAAAGATCGTCAGAATCCAAATTCGAACACTTTGATTTTTCCCGAAAACCTACCAGATACAGAAAGAATTGAGTATAAGGTAACATGATTAAAAGGATTTTAATTCAAGGATTATAAGAGAGGATCATAAAAGGAATATAAAATATTGAGAAAGGTTTAAGGGAACCTAAGTAATGAGATCCCGGGTATGATCCCTCAAACGATAAACGAGAATGAAAGTTAAGCGAACCGTATAACAGATAAGCGGTCATTAGCCAAGTAATTAGGGGTTAATCAAAGAGGTTAGTGGGTGATGATGTCATCATACCAATAAGAAGAAAATAAGTGTAAGAAGATGACATATGCATGGTGACATAAGCATGATAAATAGAAAGGTTAGTTGGTTGATTGTAAGCCATGTAATTTTTACCATGGTAAATTTAATTAGCAAACAAGAGAAACAACCAAGCCAAAAGAAATCATAACACAAAAATTGAGAAGTTGACTTTGTTTTTCCACAAGAAGCTCTCGGCCAAAAACCAGATCAGCAACTTCAAACTACCATATCTCCTTCAATACTCACTCAAATAGTATGTTCTATAGCTCTTTGGAAAGGTATTGAGATGGCCTACAACTCTTGTTCACAAGTCTCATCCAAATAAGCATGGTAAAACCCTCTTTTTTACAGTTCTTTCAATCGGACGTTTAGAAACTTCAAAGCCTAATTTTGTGTTCTTGATTTCTTTGGAAAGATCAAGCTTGTAGGAGGCTCCCTAAGGCTTCCTAGCAACTTAACACCTCCCAAGGAAGGTATAAACTTCAAACCCTATCCTTTACTTTGATTATTAGTGATTTTGATGGTTGGTTTTCTAAATGAGAAGCATGACCTTTGATTATTAGTAGTTTGATTTGGATTTGGAGTGATTTGGTGAATGAATCTTGTTATAGTTAATAAAACTTGATTGTGGTTGGTTGAGATGAAGAATCTGAAGAATAAAGACTGGTATAGTATTATTTAGTTGAGGTTTTGATGTGTTAATGATTGTAGGTTGTTTGTGAGGTTTTGGTGTAGTGAGAAACTTGGAAAACTCGTAAATATAGTCATCGTAATGCCCATTTTTTATTCAACTTTTTGTTCTTAGTGTTCAGTACAGAAAACTCAATAAACAATCTATAACATTGCGATGTTTAGCTAGAGCGTGTCGTAAGCTTCGTTTTGATATGTGGATCACTTGGTTCCGATATACGGTTTAGGAGAAACGACCGTTTTAAGTAATATCGTTTCGCGAACGAACCATTACCCCTCGCCTTATATTGAAACCTTGGTTAAGGCCCTTAAATGACTAATTGGAGTATGAAACAATTATGTAAAGCGGACTAGGCAGTTGGTAGGGTATTCTCGAAAGCGTCACCTTAAAATTCGTAACGGTTAATTTATTAAAAATGGTGGAGCCGAGGGTACTCGAACGACTTATGTGATTTGTTAAGCGTAGAAATGACCATAAGCAAACGTTAGAGTTCAATTGGTTAAAGTCTAGTTTCTTAAGCGATCGGGGTTTAATTTCGACTTATGTTGTTGTTCATAGGTTATCAGACCCACTCTAAGCTTAAGTCTATCCGGGAACACTCAGGCAAGTTTTCTACCCGTTATACTGTTGTTGTGATGTAAATATATGTATATGCATTATCTTGTGATAGATGCATGATGTTTAATTAGCAAATCTTGCGATATATTGGAGCATGCTGATATGGGATATATGCATGTCTGTTTCGTAATCTTGATATATATCTGTTGATTCTAATGCTTATAGTTGCATAATACCTATGCTAGAGATAAGCAGTAATTGCGTATACCCTTAGTATAGGGGACCCAAAGGTGAACATTTTCTAAAACCGGGAGTCGATGTTCCCGAGTATATTATATATTTATATATATATATATAGTTTTCAAAACTATTAATCGAATAAGGTTTATTCGATGACTTTATTTTTATTAATGAATATTACTTTGAATATTCATTCGAGGACTTATGACTCGGTTTATTTTATTTATTGAATATTATTTGAATATTCATTCGAGGTCTTATGACTCTATTTATTCTAATTAATGAATATTATTTTGAATATCCATTCGAGGACTTATGACTCCGCTTATTTACTAAATAATATTCTTTATTTTATTAAAGAATAATGTTTCGATAATCAAACTTATTTTCGATTATTCAAATAAAGATAGTACTTTCGTATAAGTATATCTTTAATTATTTAATATTCATTTCAAGTATGAGTTTTAAAACTTCTACTTCAAATTATTTATACAGAGATTATCCTTATGGGAATATTATTTAAATAATAATATTCAGATATTTTCTAATATATCGGGACTGATTTATGTCATTAAATCAGCATTACTCCAAACATTCTTAAAAGTGTTTTCGAGTCTTCAAAATGATTTTAAAAGTTAGAGCGGATCCCAAAACTCATTATTATATTTAAGATCTTCCTTTCAGAGGGGATTTAAATACTCGCTCAAAACCTGAGGGATCCGGCTCTATGGTGTATTTATATTCGCAACGAGGTTGCTGTTTTGAGAAAACAATTTGATTACTTGCCCAATGTTCGGGAAGTAAGTCCATCTAATTGAGTCGGCATAAGCGATAGGCCGGAGTACGGTCTATGAAGGTGTAAGAGGCTGGGTGACAGTCCATCCACATGTGAGTGGCCGGGTAACGGTCTAGCGCGAGGTCCTAATGCGGCCAGGGTGGTGACCGGCGAGGAATTCATCCATCTACAGTAGAAAAGGTTACTTATTGGTATCTTTGCCTGATCAGCAAGATATCGGGTTTATGCCAAAATTCTTTTCCTTTCCAAAATTCATTGGATGTTACAAACTCTGTTCATACTTTACATGACAGAGGTTTTCAGGAAATATATGAGATATATATATGGATATATATATATATATCGTGACTTAATGAAGTATCTCGTAACTTCATTTCTTTTGAATGATATTATAAAGATTGAATCTATTCAAATCTTGTCTTGTAGTCTCATCTATGTGATGAACTTTTGAAACTAATTATAACTTGAATGGTGGTAGTTCAAGTAGTATTCGGAAAAGATATAAGTATATTGGAGTATCTTTTAACTTCATCTTTTAAACTTATATCTAGTAAATGATTATCTTATGCATGTCAAAGATTTTCAGAAAAACGTTGAGACAAGGTTAGATATATGAGATCACCTTACAACGATATTTTTATACAGTTATAAACTGGAACTCTGTGTTTATTATGCATGGAAGAGGACTTCCAAGATTTTGAAAAGTATATGTACATATATACTGAATATTTTGCGACTTGGTCGCGTTAAGAGATCAAACTTGGTTCATTTCTTCTTGACCAAGACTTTCATGAGTACTATAAGAATGCTCATATATTTTTAATTATTATACATATTATTTCGGTGGGCATGTTGCTCACCCTTGCTTTCTTCTTTCATCACACAATAACATATAGACAAGATGAACAGGATCAAGCTCCCAATTCGTGAGCAGATAGGAAATGTTTCGCAGTTTCCTGTAGGCGTTGATGCCGTTGTAGCTGAGGTAGGATCTACCAATAGGCTAGGCTTTCAACTTTTGATGTACCAGACTTATGTATATTTATGAATTGTAATAATGGAAAGGAAAATATAAATTTATTCAGAAACCCTTTTAAGGTGTAATGGCAAATAATTGTGGAATAAAATGACTCGTGTTATTTTTGGATATTCATCTCTGAGACTATAACTTGTGGTGTGTGTGTTTATTGTGGGGTCAAAGTACGGAGTAGTTGATTGTTTATTAAGATTGGGTGTTATTAAGGGAAATGGAACTCGTGACAACCCGGATCCCCGACCCCGGATTTGGAGGTGTTACAGTCATGGCTAACGCGAACTTCTCAATGCTAGAGTTATTCATATAGTTTTTCACTGTCCCAACATGTGGGTTGCTGAACCTCCATGTCTTTTCTCATATTGACAAGTCATAATTATAATTGAGATTTCCATGTATAAATTTAGTACTTCTTCTGGTGTTCCAATTTTCTGTTTCTTCAATTTCTCAAAGATTACATGGCTTTCATCAATCCATAAAGGGTCCCTTACTTTCTTCAATATCGTGAAGAAGGGCAAACACTTGTCACTGGGTTCGGAGATGAACCTCTCCTAAATCGCACTTTTTAGTTTCTCTACGTTCTTAATGAAAGATGAGGGTTCCATAACCAGGAATCTAAGGTGTTACAGTCATGGCTAACGCGAACTTCTCAATACTAGAGTTATTCATATAGTTTTTCACTGTCCCAACATGTGGGTTGCTGAACCTCCATGTCTTTTCTCATATTGACAAGTCTCAATTATAATTGAGATTTCCATGTATAAATTTAGTACTTCTTCTGGTGTTCCAATTTTCTGTTTCTTCAATTTCTCAAAGATTACATGGCTTTCATCAATCCATAAAGGGTCCCTTACTTTCTTCAATATCGTGAAGAAGGGCAAACACTTGTCACTGGGTTCGGAGATGAACCTCTCCTAAATCGCACTTTTTAGTTTCTCTACGTTCTTAATGAAAGATGAGGGTTCCATAACCAGGAATCTAATCAACATTGGCCTTACCCCACTTAGAGATGTGGCCCAAAAATTTACAGATCCTACCTCGAAGACACACCTTGTAGGATTTAACATTATCCTGTGGTGCATCAGCACTTTAAATACCTCTCAGAGGTGTTTCATGTATTCTGCCTTGTCTAGGCTCTTAATTTTATTATTCCATAGACTCTCATGGTCTTTCAATAGAGATGCTCAAAAAAATTTACTTTCTAACCTTTGGTCTGTGACCTCTGGTTTCTCAAAATAAAAGTAGCAAAAAAATACATAATATTACAAAGTTAATGAGGAGTGGTACCTTCGAAATGTCGTCCTTATAATTAGCTTACTATTTTGTGGTTTCTCTCCTGCCAAGGGCAAGAATTCCTCTTCATTTTTCTCACTGTACTCCGGTTACAAGTGGATAAAAGTCGTATCTGCTGTTGAATTTCCTCATTGTTCATCGAACTTTCAGAATTCCACGTCTTCTTTTGGGAGGACTTGCCCCCCGACTTAATCGGGCCATTAATCATGGCAACATATCATAAAAGGCAAGTTGGGAATTAGTGAGTCCCATTTGCCAAGAATCTTTCAGAGTTTTATATTATAGTGTGACGATCATCAAGTCTTCATGGAGGAATTTCATCCCTTCCTAATCAGAATCATCAAAGTTAGTGGCCATTTCCACTGTCTCTCCTTACAGTGTACAATATTTTGGGCCCAATCTTTCATTGAGCTTCTTGAAGTCTTATCAATCATTACCCTTCTAAAGATCATTTTGATAACTGGCACTCAGAGATGCGTGTTTCTCTAGAGTATCGTGTTCTCCCCTATACTATTTATAATCTATCACTTTATTACTTCCTTCACTATCTTGGTGAACCTGTTCGGTATTCCTCTCTAGACTAGGAACTCAATTTTAATCCTTAGCTAACGGCAATTGTCGATGTCCTCTTCGTGAAATCGTAGATATAAATTCTTGTTCCTCTTTTCAGAGTTGGTGCGCAGTGGCATCGACCATCTATAGTCTTCAACCTATGTCTGTTTTTCATATTAGTTTCAGCCAATGATAACTTAAAGTTAACATCCTAGGCTCCTTGTTGGACTATCAATGACATCCTATCATTCAAGTATATGGTGATCTAGGATTTTATTTGAATCGGTCTAGGTCATACAAGGATATCTTTTTATCCTCGTTTTATGTTCTTGGGGATGCAGTGTGGCTCATGCACTTTTGCACCATAATCGAGTCATGCCCCCCGGGGTTTAAGAAAATGTCACGCACTTTATAAAATCATGCATCGGCTGTTGTAGTAGAGAGTTTGAAAACTTTCCTACATAGTTATGCGGATTACTGAATCCATCATACGCCTAGATTGGAGAACCTTCAGCTTCCTCGAAATATAGGTATTTGTAGTTTCTTTCGTAAAGAGATATGTTGGATCATTCAGGTCTTAAATGGGCATTAAATCTTTGGGAACAACCCTTAAAATCTTTGTCTTCCTTTTTCAGGGAAGGTCGTTTAAACCAACTATACCGGGGAATCGACCCTCGGGGCTCCAGGATTTCCAAATTTTGTAAGTAGCCGACTTTGTTGCTCCCTTTTCAGGTTTCTTTTCCTCCAATAAATCACGAGTTTGATGAGACAAATAATCTCTTATCATCATCCTAATCTTTAAGTCCTTGAGGCCTCGAGGCTTGGGACATCTATCTTTGGTCGGTCAATTTCTGGACATCGCCTTCTTGGAGTAGTATCCTTTGCACGGTTGATGTTGAATTCCGCTTCCTTGGTTATAACCTTTGAAGTTATATCCCGGATCGTCTATGATTCGGGAAAGGAGAACATTGGTAGAGCTAAGTCTCAATTACCATTTAAAATTGGGGATTCGACCATTAAACTTGAGGATTCTATCTTTCGAATTTGGGGATCTTAAATCGTCCCTTCGGATTAAAATCAAGTTTTTGTCTAACACATCTCCCAACTTGTTAAATCTTGTTGATGTGCTCCTCATGAGCTCGAATTCTTTTTCGCAATGGGTTGAGGAATCATCCTTTCATGCTCTCGAGACTGAGAACGTATTCTGAAAATGGGCTATTTGTTTGGTTGTCTCCTTCGTGGCTCGGTCACCTTATCAAATGGACGATCACTGTCTTAGATATTGGGATAAAAAAAATCTCTGACTCATTTACGAATGGGGTTCAGCCCTTGCAAATACCGGAATTCTACTGCTAATGCGGTCGACGCCGAAGTTTACTATAATCTGGTGGGTTAGCTTCCTCCTAGAAGAAAACATAACTGTTAACATCTGAAATACAATTGGGGATTCATCCCTTGGTTTTCTACTCCTTGAGATTGGGTATCGGTCCTTTGAATCAGCATTCGGGTCAAAAGAAATCCCATAATTATGGGACCGAATTCTTGAATTTGTAATTTAGAGTTGTGGTACTCCAATGATGGAAGCGACAACTTGAGTTGTGGCTGGTAGATCTTGATTGCTTCATGATTTCAGATCTTTTTGGGGTTTTCGGATGTGCGCTTCATGAGCACAGATCCTCTTCTTTATGATTTGGGAATTCATCCTTTCACGTTTTCGGGGCTAAAAATGCCCTTTGACAATAGGTTCCTCAATCGGCTGCACCCTTCTTGGGGTGATCTCCTCTTCATATGAACGATCACTATCCTCGATATGGGGATCATAAAAATCGTAACTTCTTCCTTCAATAAGGTTTAGCCCTTACAAATACTGATGTTCGTACTCCTCATGTACTCGATCTTGCGTTCTTCCTCAAAATTTTACATCCCATAAGGTGGGTGATCATTCACCCCTGAGGCAAGCACAATTATTAACATCTGAAATTCCAGTGCTCATTAGTGAGAGTACCATCTATAGTTCGGGACTCTTCCCTTGATTCTTCATCCCCTAGAGTTGGAGACCATTCTTTGGATCAGTAGTTAGGTAATGGGGATCTCCATCCCTAAGAGATCAGTTCCTCGAATATTGAGGTTTGACTGTGCTGAAATCCCAACAATGGATGCGATGTTGCGTATTTCAGCAGGTGGTTTCTCGGTGCTTCTTCGTGCTTTCATGGTTGTCGTCTTCTTCCCACAGACGGCGCCAAATGTTATGGATAAAAAACATGTATTTATTTATTGCGTGTATTTAATGTTAGGGTTTGATAAGCTTCCAGCTTTGATGGCTGTGCTTGTGTTTAGTGGCTTGAATCTGCCCTCACAAGATGCCTACGTACCTTAGCGTATGCCAAGGATCAAGCCAAAACGTAGTTCTTGGTGATGCTTGCCCTCAGGGCTATGGCAGCGAAAGCTCACGAAGGACGTAGTGACTTTCATGTCCTTCGAGGACTGAGTCTAAAATGTCGTTCCAGGTAATGGCCTCGTGGCTTGTAGGATGCCTTCACGGATTTGTAACGTGTGGAGCTCTTATCCCAAAATGTTCTGCTGAAGTTGAAGGGGTAAGACCCTTTATATAGACGTTGAGAGTCTAGGAATTAGGGTAGAATTGGGTGACTTGGTGGGAAAGTCTCCTTCTTTGATTGGACTTTGGAGTCCTAGAAAGCAGAAATTAGTTTCCTTCTGAATTTAGGTTTCTTGGAGGCTACTTCTTGTAGAAGTAATAACTTATTTAAACATATTTATTGGGATTTTTAATTAGCCCCCTTATTAATTACGAAATTAATAAATAACTAGGATTTCCGGCCTCATTAACTGGGCTTTTCCCTTTGACCAAATCAGATCTGATTAATGCGACATTAACTCCGCAATTAGGGTTATTTTATACCCTATCACTGACTCTGCACTAGGATAGTGAGAGAAGTAACCTGACCTGTGAGTGAATCATTGGAAGCTTGAAGATTTGAGACTAGTTTTTGAAGAGACTGAATTTGGAGATTTGTGGAGGTGGAGATTGGTTGTTGTGATCTTGATGAAAGATGAGCACTAAAAGTTGTTTGAATAGATTCCTTGATTCCTTCCATCAAAGGAGCTGAAGGTTAATATCTGGCTTGATGGAGTTGGTCCAATTTAACCCTTGTGTTATTGTTGCTAGTGATTTGTTTTTGGACAACTTCATGAATAGCCAGAAATGATTGCTTTATATTGTTGATGCTCTGCTCCATAATGGTAACATCAAAACTGGCCAGTTGATCAACAAATTTGTTGAATTTTATCTTAATCTTTACTTGAGTTGGCACAAGGTCATCCAGTTTGTCTTTCACCAGTCTCCTGATTCTGTCTTGATGATTATTCAGAGTCTATTACAGTGCTTTACCAATGAATTAAAAAGCTTTGAGTTGAGCCTTGTAGACTTCTGTAATAGCATCATAAATTTTCCATGGACTGAGAGTTTTGGCATTGCTTCCTAGGATTGTGACATACGCTTCTCTGAATCTAGCCAAAACCTCATCCATTTCCAAGATGAAATCCTTATTTAGCCAAACATCCACATTTCCACCCTGCTTAGCTTCATTGACAATCTTTTGTTGTTGTTCTTCAACATCTGTTTTATATGACAGCAAGATAGCCTGATAGTCCTGATTGGACATATCATTTGTGAGTAGCTGTTGGGTAATGTTTGTAAGACCAGAAAGTTGGTCCACAAGAAGATCATTCATGGTTATTCGCTGAGTCTGAGCATCCTCCAGCCATAGTGAGATGAGGTGTGAAGGTTGTTGTAAGAACCCAAATTTTTGACATCGGTAACAGACCTTTATGGATAATAATATAATAACTTGAATTTTTGAGACCTTGTAAAATGCCTAATGAATAGTAACCCTGACAGACGGGAAAAACTTTTTAGCCCACACTATGTTGTGCATGAGAAAATGAGATTCGAAGTTGATATTATGATTATACGTACCAAATGAGTGTATGTAAACACTATTAGTTTTCGAAGAAAACGAACTTTGAAAAATGACCATATTTACGAATCATCGAGGATTACGGGAATCACAATATAATTACGAATTTAAAACCCTACGGATTTATATCCAAGTATGATAATTCAAAACATAAGGAATAAATACGAAAGGAATTACGTCGCGAACCATTTACGAGGAAGTAATTTGAAAATGTTTAAACGACCGAGCGAATGCGTAAACGATTAAATAAATGTAATGCACTAACTAACCATGGTAAGAAATTAACCATGGTTACTTTATCTAATAGTGAGCTAGAGATAGGATGATCAACTAAGGCTAATAGAATAGTAAGCTAAGGAAGCTAAGCAAGTGGCTTAACTTGTAATCTACCACAAGCTAGCTAGATTTGTCTCCAAGATTGGCAACATAAATCAAAACCTAGGATTCTAAACTAGAGAATATCAATCAATATAAGATATCACAAGCTACCACTTGCATCATTCCAAGAAGCAACCAAGAAACAAACACTTTTTCTCTCCCACTTCTCTCCATTCGGCTTTCTTCTTCAAACCAAGGAAATCAAAATCAAAACCTCAAGTTCTAGTCATGGATAAATCCTCCCATTAATTCTCAAGTTTCCTAACAACCAAACTAAGGAAAGATAAATCTTTGAGCTCTTTTATTCAAGGTTTGATGGGTGAAATAAGATCAAGAAAGTTGCTAATGAATAGTATAAATAGTAACTCTTCTTTGGTTTCTTGATTTCAATGGTGGTTTTAGGTTCCAAAAACTATACTAAGCACTCCCAAGACTTCACCATCATCAAGAAAACATCTCAAGCTCTCAAGAAAGGTAAAAATCTTTGCCCCAAACTTATTTAAGATTTAAGTTCAAGATCCTTTTAGTATGTAGTTGTAAACCTAGTTTTGGTAGTGGTATTGTTGAAATCTTGATGTTTAGCTAAGTAGATTTAAGGTTGATTGTTGTTGCCTCAATAACATGATGTTCTTGAGAGGAGTTAGTGTGTTGATGATGATATGTTTATTGTTGGTGGTAGTATAAAGATTTAAGGCTTAAACGAAACTTCGATCGTAAACGTAATCTCACTAAAACGAATAAAACATAACTTTAAGTTTCTGCAGAAAGTTCCGAGGATGTAAACTGTAGTTTATTCAAAAATAAGCCTTTATTATGATAGAAAATGTTATAAGGATCGTTTAGGCGCTTGAATCGCTTGATTCTGATCTACGGATCAAAAGTTATGGCCGTTTTACTAAAGTGGTTTACGCGACAAAAACTACTACGAATTACGAACTTTAAAAATATAAAGGATCAACTTAAAAATGTTCATAAATCATGAAATGTTTAAAGAGAGTAATAAATAGAGTTTATTAGCTTCCATAAAAATTTCAAGTAAAAATGTTGATCTTTCAACTTTATAAAACTGTCGGAGCCGAGGTCGCGCAGAGTACGAATGTCAAAACAACCCCCTGTTAGGAAACTGTCACTTCGGGATTTTCACCCCTGTTACCAGAAAACTATTTTCAAAACATGTGTCCTAAATTTTGTTTAGATCACGCATGCGAAAATGGTGCATCAGTTGAGTTAACGGTTTGAGAGATATCAACGTTTTAGTGAAAGCGGTTTGAATAGTAAAACTCCGTAGTTAACCGAACTTTTGAAATGCTTTTCACCTAATTAAATTCATTTTATCAAAATGAAACTTTTAGGATAAATATTAAAATCACTCAAAAAGCTCCTCGATGTGGTTTCGTATTGAAATATTAATTTTTAAGATTTATTAAAAATGTTAGAGTGCAAGCCGCGTAATAATAATATTCGGTAAAGTCAATTCTAGAAGACCACTTTGACCATCCATTTTGACCAAGGAGTGATACTTATTTCGAGTTGGTCAAATAATGAAAGTTATGAAGTATTGAACTTATTAGAAATATAAGTTGGTGATGAGAGTAGGAATACTGATTAAGATTATGATGTTTGTTGATTAGAAAACCCGGAATGAGAGGAAGTCGGGGAAACGTGTCTTGGACTCCATACAAGTTTTCAAACCCTACATTTTTAGTACTTTTGTGTTGCGATTGCTTTCAAATACTGCAATATATGCATGATAAATGTTTTACGGCGATTTATAAATTATTATATATTGAATCATAAGATATGATGATTTTGGTATAATAAAGTACCGGGTTTGAAACGATATATTTAGACCGAGGATTTGTCGGTGTAAGGTTATAACAACCTGGAAGTATTCCGGAGTTGTTATATTTGAGAAATGTTAACGCTAGAGAGTAGCCTGACATGTATATTATACACCGAGAGTCGGTCGGTATGTATATTATAGTAAATACCCGGGAATCGTCACGATGATGTTTTGGACGATCGAAAGTCCGTATTTATTTTATTCCAAAGGACTCGATGTCCACTTGCGAATTATTAAATACCTCAAATTTATTTAAAATGATTTCCAAAGATCGTATTCCCTCAACTATATTTAATCACTCGAACAATGAATATTATTTCGGATATTTATTTTGAATAGGAGAAGTATACTCCAATAATTATTTGTTTTAAACTCGATTACTTATATCTACCAAAGATTACTTTAACTACTTAAACATAAATAAGTTGAGGAATATTGTTTCAATATTTTTTTAAAAGTAAACTCATTCGAGGTTTAATAATTAATCTCTTATCATTTAATAAATTATTATTTCTTAAAGGATTCATTTATGATTTAAAAATCATAAAACCTGAACTAAAATACTTTCTGATTTTCGGAAAATCATTCGAATAATTTCAGGTCATCGGAGAATATTATCTCGACTTATTTTAAAGATTTTGAATATAGTTTCAAAAGAAACTCCCCTTATTTAATTATCTATTGACAACGGTCAACTCACATCCTTAGTACTTCCTCCAAAAATTTCGGAAGTACGTATATATATATACATTTATATCTTAGTAAGATAAACTGTTTCTATCAACAAGCAAAACGCTTGGGGAACTTCGATGTGGTTCGAGTTCTCGAGATATGATAGAATTCTTTTTAAAAGGACAAGGGAGGGGTAGACTCTGGTACTATGTGTGCTAGATGGACTACCAAAGGTACCGCAGGCGAAGGTACTCTGTGTACTCAGGAACTTGTGAAGTATGTGTATACCCAAAAATGGGACACGTAGCCCGAATGCGGCAAGGGTGATAACCAGGATACGAAGGTGTCGTCCTTCTACTAATAGAAAAGGTTACTATTATCGTATTACGACTGATCATGGTATGCGGTGACTCCAACCAATGTCCTATTCTTCCAATTGGAATTGTGATGCAATACCGTAACCCAAGCCTAGGTGCTGGGTTTACTATTAAGGTATTCGCAGGATAATAAAATCCACTAACAGATTGTTTTAATAAGAAGGTGTGTATCACCAAGGTAAACTATTTTCGAATAAAAGGTAATTATCATATATGATGTTTTACGTTAGTTTATCATACAGTCATTTCATACTATACATTATTATGCTAGGCATTATAGCTCACTCTGGCTTTCTTTTAAATGACACAACACAACAGATAACCAGTATGCCGGTGTGGGACTTAGTCGCT
The DNA here is from genome assembly GCF_009905375.1 of Apium graveolens. Classification (NCBI taxonomy): domain Eukaryota; kingdom Viridiplantae; phylum Streptophyta; class Magnoliopsida; order Apiales; family Apiaceae; genus Apium; species Apium graveolens. The sequence continues at coordinate 233,804,800 of NC_133650.1, read as the reverse complement.
TGTAGTCATGGGGAGAATCCGTGGAAGCCTTGTCTCAGGTGTGCCAGAGTATCAGATAGGTATAAAATATCAGTTGTAATTATTGTAACTTCATGTAGAGGTTATGCATAATTGTTTGAGATCCTGTAAAGTACATTTGAGTTTTAATAACAGATGATACTTGTTGTACGTCGTTTCTAAGGCTATAACTTGTGAGTGTGTGAGATTGGAGGTCTGTGATATGGAATTATTGGATTATTGAGTTAATGCAGGTTACACATGACTGAAGGATTGCGTGACGACCCAGATTCCTGACCCCGGATTTGGGGGCGTTACAGAAATGGTATCAGAGCATTAAGTTATGGTACTTAGAGACGAGAGTGTTAGGATTTTGTCTAGATGCGAGATTGCGTAAGAGCTCATATAGAGTTCATCATTGGACTACCGGATGTAGCCCAATAGTTAGGTGAGGATAAATGTGTATTTGAGGTATTAAAGTATGTCTAATAGGACCATTGGAGATTATCAGAATGATGAGGAGAAAAATTTGAATCATATTTGATTTGTCAAGGATGTGGATGTAGAACTTGGAGCTGAGTCTCCAGGGAAATTAGGGTAAAGACGGTATTATCAACACCATATGTTCATTGTGATAACACGAGTCTGGTTACTCGTAGTTCTTTATAGGTTGCCCGTGAAGGGGCATCACATGTGAGGACCATGAAGTCTAATGATTAGTATACAATTGAGGTTATTGGCCCAAACTAGTTGACAATGTCATTTTACCAAGGAGGTTGTGAATATTGTATTAATCACGAGTTCACCAGAGGTAGTGTCCAATATACCCTTAAGGATATTTTCTATTAAGGAAGATTTGAATGTATTATAAGAATGTTAACGTAAGATGACTATACTACATGATATTATTAGTGCGCTCAATATGTAAGGATATGATGGTTTAGCTCAGAGATCGAGAGCATCGAGAATTGATGGCATGACTATAATTACATGGCGTAAGATTATAATGAGCGATAGTTCGATCTTAGAACCTTTTAAAAAGGGATAGACCAGTGAGTCTAGAGCGGAATTCTTCGGTAGATATGATGTCAGAGGCTACGTATATATAGTCGTAGACCTCTAATATATTCAGTAACGTATGTTTAATTACACACACATGCCACTGAACTTATGGACTGTGTTGAGATCCCTAAGATATCTCTTTGATCTGTTCCTAGGGGGAACTGGCCACTTATAGTTAGTAACAAATTCGTGTAGCAGGAAATTATCGGCTTAACAGATGTTTTTGGAATATTTCTGAGTAAGGTCTTCGAGGTAAAACACTAGAATGACAGATATACGTGCGAAAGTCAAGTTAGTAAGCGATTTTAAAATAATATTGAAAGAGAAACTATTTAAAACATGGAATTATGAAGAAGAAGAGGTGGGATCATCCTCAGATGGATAATGATGAGAGTTAGGATAATCAGTGAAATATTTTGGCACCTACTCACTGTCACGTTACTCCATCCAAATTGTTGATCATTCGTATTGCCTGGATAAGTTATATCAGGCAATCCTTTTCGTTCCCTACTTTGAACTTCAGGTGTGACCATTTTGAATAGTCTTTCTCCGCATCAGGACTTGTTCAATTCTTTTAGTTAATCCAAGAACTTTCATTCATAGATTATGATTTTCTTATTCAACTCAGAGAGATTTATACTTCATTTCAATTATCCAATAGATTTTTATATATATATATATATAAATTTTCCCTCAACTCATCGATGAATATTCATAATGAGTATCTTCATTTGATTCTTCTTTTATACTTACTCTTCTCAGTCGAGATTGTAAATATCTAACAAATTGTTAAAAACATGGATTATCTAATATCCATATATTCCTCGGGAATCATTTCCTTCTAATCGGGGATAAAATTATATATTGAACTTTAAAATCATAGTAAGGGTATCAATTTGATATTGGTATTCTGAATTCAATTCTATTTAAAGATCTGATAAAGTATGTGAACTAGGGCACCTATGAGTATACCCTTTATTTGGAAAGAAATATTTGATAAGAGGCTATCGATTGTTCTGATGCCAAGACCACTCGATTCAGAGTTATAATTTTCTTTCTCGACCCAAATTTAAAAACTCTTTATTTCAAAATCGTCATCCAGGTAGCCATAATTTCTTCAGTGGTTACGATGTTGAGATATTTTTTAAAACAAACTGAAATATGCCTAGTTGCATATGTTCTTATGAATGACTAATTAATTGTCCTGACTAGTCAAAATTCTAATTAATATGACGAAAGCCTAGCTAATCATCCTAGCTAGTTGCTATGGGCTAAACCAATTATGCTGGCCATTTTCTTAGCCGGTTGATAATATTGGTTGATATGGACTAGCTATTTTTTGCTAGTTCCACTTCCAATCAATTTTTTTATTATTCCGTAGTGCATTACATATGCAAAATTTAATTGTTGATGAAATTTTTAAAGAATGATTTAGTTGAGACCTAACTAGGTGGCCCACTCAAACGAGAATTCATATTCAGTTTCATGAAATATTTTATTCATGAAATATTCTATTCTTTCGTTTATATAAAGAATAGCCAATTAAAATCATAAAGTGATTGAAGAACAATATACTTCCTTATTTGTTAAATCATTGAGTAAAATTCCTTCCTTCAAAATAACATCATTTTGAAACCTCAATGATTAACCTTTGGTTGAGAATGTTATTTCAAATTTCCTTCGTTATTCGAAAAGAAAAGTATTTTTTCAATGGGAAAATCTTACAAGTATCATTCGTATGATGTTATTATTCAGCAATCATTGCTTTCAATGGATATTCTCTATGATATTACAATATAAAATTCTAAGGACATGGAAGGATAATCCTTGTTGTATTCTTCCTTTCAAGTTATAACTTTTCTGAGTGTTGTGACTCTATTATTCAAAGCTCATTATTTGTTCAGATGTTAGATTTTGAAATCTTGTTAAGATTGTCTAAATTTCATCGATATCATGAAAATCATTTTTCCAAGGCTAATTGCCTTCCGAACAAAGAGAGGTATAATTGAGAACCGATTGTTGTAATATGAGACTGAAAGCTCAGTGCTATGATGGTGCAATCAGAGCATCGTGATGAGTAAGTTGTTTTAAAAAGGGAATACCAAGTTTAGTTATCATCATAAGGATCTTTAACATGGTTATAGAAGAACGATAATAGAGATATAACATGATTAGTGAGGTACGCTTCTGTGAAACACTATTGGGATAAGAACTAATGAATTCGGGAAAGACCAATCATGTATGAATTCGAGGAATAAGACTTTCAAAAAAAAGTGAACATAAGATTAGTAATAACCTCTTAATAGAAATACTCGGCGATAAAAACAGGATTTTGTTTGAAATGTAATGATAATCAACGCAGCTTAAGGACCGTGATATAAGGCGTCCTAATAATGATCTAGAATAATTGCGATAAGGTTCGGACTGAAAGGGACAAGGAGTTTACTTATGAGAAAATTTTGGAATTTTTTTTTTCTCACTAAACACAAGATAGAGGCTATAGTCAAATTGATTAAAGACTATGATTGAGAAATCTATTATCATCAAGGAAAGGCCAATGTGGAGGCCGACACTTTAAGTAGAAAAAGATATATTGAGGATGATAAATTTCAGAATAACTGATGAGAAGGATCACATGAAAAGAACGCTTTATTACTTAACAGGAAGACTTAAAGATGCCTAAAAATGTAAAAGGATATTAGTCATGACAGAATATAAAAAGGGATGTCATTGAGTAGGTAAGTAAGTATTCGACATGGTTGAAAATGAAAACGGAAAGGCGAGGGCTAAAATTTTGGCGATCTCGACTTGTAGATGACCCAAATAGGAGTAAGAGTTAATTATAATATATTTTGAAGGAGGATTATCAAGAACCAAGTTAGCCATCGTGCTATTTGAGGATTTTGAGTGATAGATTAAATAATACCGCTTACTTTATTATGCAAACGATAGATGTCCACTCTACGAAATTGTTATGAACGCGGAAGAGATAATTGGGACAGAGAGACCCTGTGACGACTACGCCACGCAAGGACCCGAGATTTAATTAACGGGACTATTTCCCAAGATAGTTTGCGAAAAAGGACGGACAGAGGAATGACTTAGAGTTCTCAAATCGACAAGTAGAATGAGTGGACTATCCTGACCATTGAAGATACGTCTAAGGGCTTACTTTTATTTTATTTGGAACGGTTTGGGGAATCGCCTATTGTTGACAGATAATTCGTGTAGATGTACTTACCACGCGAGCATACAAAAAATAGTCGCCGACATCCCTTACTAAGGGCAACGTGAAAGAATGAAGGATGTCATTGCCAGAGCTGATAAAAGGCAAAGAAGATTGTACACGCCCTATAAAGTCCACTGGTAGCAGGTACCAATAAACGTGAATACGTCTAAGGCGCTAGCGAGAATGACAAGTACGACCCAGAAGGTATCGTAGTACTATAGATATTATACGGGGAATGATTAAAGAAGTCTGACCGATAATGGAAGCTGAGCATTCCACGACTCTAAAAGCGTATCAATCAATTGCGTATGAAATGGTGCTTCCTCCAAGATGGCAACAGGACTCGACGTGCCTTACATTACTACGGGAAGAAATGTTAAATCTAGTGCTAAGCGTATAGCAGGAGACGAGCGTGTAGAAATGCAACGAGAACTTCTTACATGACTTAATCGACAGAGAAGATGTGCCAAAATGGGAAAACGTTAAGGAATGAAACTCTAGCACTAGTAGGAGCGATGTAGGGGAAACGAATAAGTTGAAGGATGATTCCAAACACTAGAAGATGTGCTAATCGTCCATATTATCGATTTTTAAGGGAAATGAAGTGACCAGCTGACGTTAATCGAATTACCGACAATAACGAGTTATCATACGGGCATTGGAACGGCTGCCAAGTTTTGTACGGAAGAAAGAAGTGTTCTCCCTTAGATTGGGAAGAAATTGGTAAGCGAAGGATATTCGGACCATAATTAAGTCAACAGACCAAAGGAATTCCTTGAACTTATCAGAACCCGGCTAATGGCAGCCCATGATGAACAATAGAGATATGCGGACCCGAACTATAAGGACATAGAGTACGACGTAATAGACCAAATATTATTGAGAGTGCCTCCCGGGGAGGGAGTGATGAAATTCAAAAGGTAAAGAAATATTGAACCCAAGGTTTATTGGACCAGTTGAAGTCTTTAAAAGGACTAAGAAGGTTGGCTTATAAATTAGCACCATCATCAAACACTCAACAAGTTTACAATGAGTACCATGAATCAAAGTTAAGAAATTTAACCGTCAACGCCAAACATATGATTGAAAACGAGCTAATAAACTTGCAGCCAGACTTAGCGTATGTGGAGTAACGTGTAGAGGTCATAAGACTACAAGGACGAGTACCCGAAAATATATTGGATTGATGAGTGGAAATTTTAGGAAGAGATCAAATACTGCAAGGTCAACGTGAGAACTCGAGGTTGTCATGCGAGAAGCATATCCGTACCTGTTTTTGAACTGATTCCGGGACGGAATCCTTTTAAGGGGGGAAGACTATAAGAACCCAATTTTTTGACATCGGTAACAGACCTTTATGGATAGTAATATAATAACTTGAATTTTTGAGACCTTGTAAAATGCCTAATGAATAGTAACCCTGACATACAGGAAAAACTTTTTAGCCCACACTATGTTGTGCATGAGAAAATGAGATTCGAAGATGATATTATGATTATACGTACCAAATGAGTGTATGTAAACACTATTAGTTTTCGAAGAAAACGAACTTTGAAAAATGACCATATTTACGAATCATCAAGGATTACGGGAATCACAATATAATTACGAATTTAAAACCTACGGATTTATATCCAAGTATGATAATTCAAAATATAAGGAATAAATACGAAAGGAATTACATCGCGAACCATTTTCGAGGAAGTAATTCGAAAACGTTTAAGCGACCGAGCGAACGCGTAAATGATTAAATAAACGTAACACACTAACTAACCATGGTAAGAAAGTAACCATGGTTACTTTATCTAATAGTGAGCTAGAGATAGGATGATCAACCAAGGCTAATAGAATAGTAAGCTAAGGAATCTAAGCAAGTGGCTTAGCTTGTAATCTACCACAAGCTAGCTAGATTTGTCTCCAAGATTGGCAATATCAATCAAAACCTAGGATTCTAAACTAGAGAATATCAATAAATATAAGATATCACAAGCTACCACTTGCATCATTCCAAGAAGCAACCAAGAAACAAACACTTCTTCTCTCCTACTTCTCTCCATTTAGCTTTCTTCTTCAAACCAAGGAAATCAAAATCAAAACCTCAAGTTCTAGCCAAGGATAAATCCTCCCATTAATTCTCAAGCTTCCTAACAACTAAAATAAGGTAAGATAAATCTTTGAGCTCTTTTATTCAAGGTTTGATGGGTGAAATAAGATCAAGAAAGTTGCTAATGAATAGTATGAATAATAACTCTTCTTTGGTTTCTTGATTTCAATGGTAGTTTTAGGTTCCAAAACTATACTAAGCACTCCCAAGACTTCACCATCATCAATAAAACATCTCAAGCTCTCAAGAAAGGTAAAAATCTTTAAACCAAACTTATTTAAGATTTAAGTTCAAGATCCTTTTAGTATGTAGTTGTAAACCTAGTTTTGGTAGTGGTATTGTTGAAATCTTGATGTTTAGCTAAGTAGATTTAAGGTTGATTGTTATTGCCTCAAGAACATGATGTTCTTGATAGGAGTTAGTGTGTTGATGATGATATATTGATTTTTGGTGGTAGTATAAAGATTTAAGGCGTAAACGAAACTCCGATCGTAAACGTAATCTCACTAAAATAAACAAAACGTAACTTTAAGTTTCTGAAGAAATTCCCGAGGATGTAAACTGTAGTTTCTTGAAAAATAACCATTTATTATGATATAAAATGTTATAAGGATCGTTTAGGCGCTTGAATCGCTTGATTCCGATTTACGGATCAAAAGTTATGTCCATTTTACTAAAAGTGGTTTACGTGACAAAAACTGCAACGAATTACAAACTTTAAAAATATAAAGGATCGACTTAAAAATTTTCATAAATCATGAAATGCTTACAGAGAGTAATAAATAGAGTTTATTAGCTTCCATAAAAATTTCAAGCAAAAATGTTGATTTTTCAATTTTATAAACATATCGGAGCCGAGGTCGCGCGGAGTACGAATGTCAAAACAACCCCCTGTTAGGAAACTGTCACTTCGGGATTTTCACCCCTGTTACTAGAAAACTATTTTGAAATGATGTGTACTAAATTTTGTCTAGATCACGTATGCAAAAATGGTGCGTCAATTGAGTTAACGGTTTGAGAGATATCAATGTTTTAGTGAAAGCGGTTTGAATAGTAAAACTCCATAGTTGACCGAACTTTTGAAATGCTTTTCACCTAAATAAATTCATTTTATCAAAATGAAACTTTTTGGATAAATATTAAAATCACTCAAGAAGCTCTTCAAGGTGGTTTCGTATTAAAATATTAATTTTAATATTTATTAAAAATGTTAGAGTGCAAGCCGCGTAATAGTAATATTCGGTAAAGTCAATTTTAGAAGACCACTTTGACCGTCCGTTTCAACAAAGGAGTGATACTTATTTCGAGTCGGTCAAATAATGAAAGTTATGAAGTATTGAACTTATTAGAAATATAAGTTGGTGATGAGAGTAGGAATACTGATTAAGATTATGATGTTTGTTGATTAGAAAACCCGAAATGAGAGGAAGTCGGGGAAACGTGTCTTGGACTCCAGGCAAGTTTTCAAACCCTACATTTTTAGAACTGTTGTGTTGTGATTGCTTTCAAATACTGCAATATATGCATGATAAATGTTTTACAGCGATTCATAAATTATTATATATTGAATCATAAGATATGATGATTTTGGTATAATAAGGTACCAGATTTTAAATGATATATTTAGACCGAGGATTGGTCGGTATAAGGTTATAAAAACCCGGAAGTATTCCGGAGTTGTTATATTTGAGAAATGTTAACGCTAGAGAGTAGCGTGACATGTATATAATAGACCGAGAGTCGGTCGGTATGTATATTATAGTAAATACCTGGGAATAGTCCCGGGGATGTTTTGGACGATCGAAAGTCCGTATTTATTTTATTTCAAAGGACTCAATGTCCACTTGCGAATTATTAAATACCTCAAATTTATTTAAAATGATTTTCAAAGATCGTATTCCCTCAACTATATTTAATCACTCGAACAATGAATATTATTTCGGATATTCATTTTGAATAGGAGAAGTATACTCCAACAATTATTTGTTTTAAACTCGATTACTTATATCTACCAAAGATTACTTTAACTACTTCAACATAAATAAGTTGAGGAATATTGTTTCAATATTCTTTTAAAAGTAAACTCATTCGAGGTTTAGTTATTCATCGATTATCATTTAATAAATTATTATTTCTTAAAGGATTCATTTATGTTTTAAAAATCATAAACCTGAACTAAAATACTTTCTTATTTTTCGGAAAATCATTCGAATAATTTCAAATCGTCGGAGAATATTATCTCGACTTATTTTAAAGATTTTGAATATAGTTTCAAAAGAAACTCCCCCTTATTTAATTATCTGGTAACGACAGTCAACTCAGATCCTTAGTACTTCCTCCAAAAATTTCGAAAGTACGTATATATATATACATTTATATCTTAGTAAGATAAACTATTTCTATCAACATGCAAAATTCTTGGGGAACTTCGATGTGGTTCGAGTTCTCGAGATATGATAGAATTCTTTTTAAAAGGTAAAGGAAGGGGTAGACTCTGGTACCGTGTGTGCTAGATGGACTACCAAAGGTACCGTAGGCGAAGGTACTCTGTGTACTCAGGAACTTGTGAAGTATGTGTATACCCAAAAATGGGATACGTAGCCCAAATGCGGCAAGGGTGATAACCGGGATACGAAGGTGTCGTCCTTCTACTAGTAAAAAAGGTTACTATTATTGTATTACGACTGATCATCGTATGCGGTGGCTCCAACGAATGTCCTATTTTTCCAATTGGAATTGTGATGCAATACCGTAACCCAAGCCTAGGTGCTGGGTTTACTATTAAGGTATTCACATGATAATAAAATCCACTAAAGGATTGTTTTCATAAGAAGGTGTGTATCACCAAGGTAAACTATTTTCGAATAAAACATAATTATCATATATGATGTTTTACGTTAGTTTATCATACAGTCATTTCATACTGTACATTATTATGCTGGGCATTATAGCTCACTCTTGCTTTCTTTTAAATGACACAACACAACAGTTAACCAGTACGCCGGTATAGGACTTTGTCGCTTGTAGTCATGGGGAGAATCCATGGAAGCTTTATCTCAGGTGTGCCAGAGTATCAGATAGGTATAAGATATCAGTCGTAATTATTGTAACTTTATGTAGAGGTTATTAAAAATTGTTTGAGATCCTGTAAAGTACATTTGAGTTTTAATAATAGATGATACTTGTTGTACGTCATTTTTAAGGCTATAACTTGTGAGTGTGTGAGATTGGGGGTCTGTGATATGGAATTATTGGATTATTTAGTTAATGCAGGTTACACATGACTGAATGATTGCATTACGACCCAGATTCCTGACCCCGGATTTGGGGGCGTTACAGTTGTTGAGTGGGGTTGGAAGTAGAGGGGATGTCAGTTTGGTTTGAGGTGGAGGGTTGCGAGGTGGAAGGTAACCCTGTGATTGGAATCACAGTTGAACTTACATTAGAAACTATGGTTGTGACAGTGTGTTGTTCACCAATAATGGGAACCTCCATTTAAATTGGAGGGGATGTGACCAGGTTACTGTCATGTACCATGGCCTCAAACCCTTGTTCTTCTTACAAATAACTGGCACTTGAATGTTCTTGACTTGTCTCTCCAATAGTTGGATCATTAACAGTTGGACTCCTAACTTCAATTGACAAAGCACAGGGGTTTGAGGGGAGTTGTCCCTACAAGAGGAACCTCCAATTGAATGGGAGAGGATTTAGATAGCTCCCCCTCAGGAGTACTACCCTCAAACCTTTCAATCTGTGAAGATTTATTTGCACATGAAGGTGCATTTGGTACTACCACAGGGTCTTTAGTAAAAACTGATAAAACCCCTGTATTTTTATTGGTGTTATCAAGGTCTACCCCAGCTTGTAGCCTCTCACCAATTGAATATGGTTCCTGGGTGCTGAGCACAGTCCTTTGAACTGTGTCACTTGATTTTTAAAGCACTTGAGAAGTGGATTCAAGTGTTTCATTGTAAGTAGAAGAAATTTGGGAGATAAAATTTGTGATTTGAGAATTGAGTGTTGGCAGCTCCCCCTGAATAGATGAGGGAGCTTCAAATAATATGCTCTCAATTTGTGTATCATCCTTATTCCTTCTTTCATAAACTTGAATATGTTCAAGTTGTGGTGCAGACTCTTTACAGGATGCACTAGGGAGAGTGCTATGTTCAATAGAGACACCCTGTTGAGAGGATGCCCCTAGAGTCTGTGTTAAATCCTATTTTACAACTGTATCTTTTTAGGAAGATACAAAGGTGGCCAAATGAGTGGTCAACTCAGTTTTATTGACCTTCTTTCACTTTTTGACCAAGGTAGACTCTGGCTGTGTTTGGTCCTCACCACTCTCATTTACAATAGTTAATCATGCCTGCTTTCTCTTCTTTTTACACACTCCACCCTGTTGAGAGGATGAAGTGGTTGGTTTCTGTTGAGTGGAATTTATGACACTTTATTACGCTCCGTAAAGCTTTAAATTGGTGTATTTATACTCAAGTTGTTGGTGTTTTAATTTGTTTTCTAGTGTTTTTGCATTTTCAGGCATTATCTAGGTAATTAGGTGAATTAGCATTGTTTTGGTGCTAATTTGGCGTTAGGGTAGTGTTGGAATAAAAGCTCTTGGAAAACCGGCTCAAATCAGCAAGGAAAATGAAGAAGTCAGAAGTTGATCCTGGGAGTCAGCGCGCCCGCGCTGTGATAGCGCGCCCGCACTGGTCAAGCGCGCGGCCGCGCCAGGTCGAGAACAGAAAAATACTGATTCTATTGGGCTTTTGATTCAGAAGACTTCTACTCTGCATGGGGCTACTATATATACATAAATAAGTTCATTTTTTATAACAAGACATACCTGAACACAAGGATAAGGCGTAAAGAGACCGTTTTAGCACAATTCAACCAAGGCGAAGAAGACCTAGTTTTAATTTGTGATTCTTTGTTTAAGTTGTAATGTTGGATGCTAGTTTTCTTATTCTTGAACCTATACTCTTATTTTGTACTTTGTTTATTATTCGTTTATAAAGACTATGTTTATTATACCATGCTTTCATCGGAACCCACGTTGATGATGAGTCCGATTATGGGCTAATCGTTATCGTGGGGTTCTAGCATATTTATTTATGGATTTCTTTAGTTGATTTGTTTCGATGCCTTAGTGTGTGGTGATTGTATGATATCCTAGTATTGGTTGTGCGTATTCATCTTATGAGCGTCGTGAACTTATAAGATAGTGTGTTAATTCTTAATGAAGCGAAAGTGAATTTAAGAATTTAGAACTTGCCATGCTAGTATAGGTTCATGTGTTATTGTCATGCAAGATTCGTAGGTAATTTTAACCATCTTACTTGCCCTATGTAATCATGATAGATAACTTGTGCATTAAACCGTTATGTTGTCAAATTCTATAGACATGTAGGGTCTCAATATAATTGGTGTCTATTCAGCTTCCATCTCTTTTATGGATGTCTGGTAGTATAGTATTCGTGTAACGAAAGTTGGCGTTTATCAGTTTCGTGTTATCTGATTAGTGTCATCACCATTACATGCTAAGGTTAAGAATAAAAAGGCTACTGAATGAAGTATTTAATGAAGTTAGAATCCCATGTTTGTCATATACATTAATTCAACCATTCCTATTCTCTTAGTTATAATTGTTAGTTTAATTTTTAGTTATAAATAATCTTAATCTGTTAATCATCTTAGCATTGAATAATAGCCATATCATTGTTGCATAAGTGCATAAATTACAAAGTTAACCTAAACCAGTCTCTGTGGGAACGAATCTGATTTATATCTTATACTACTTGCGAACGCATATATTTGCGTGAATTTTAGCGCGTGTTTAGCGACTAACAAGTTTTTCACGCCGTTGCCGGGGACTCGGTGTTAATTTTTATTTATGTGTTTGTCATCAGTGGTCGTTAAAGTTCATTGACTCGGACATTATTACTTATCTGTTTTCTTGCCTTATTTCAGGTACTCTGGCGAGCGTGTATGCATACGCGTTCTCGGTCTCGTAAGAGAATGCTGGATAAAGCCGAGGAAGAAGCTGTAGTGGTTCAAAGGGAAGTTTTTGAGGACGAAGAGAAGGTAGAAGAAGAAGAAGAGAAATTCTAGGAACCATTTTTAGTAGTGATGGGAGATCAAGCAGAAATTCCTAAGGCTTTGATGGACTATTCTCAGCCTAAGATCAATGATATTCAGTTAAGCATCATCAGACCAGCCATCTCGGCTAACACTTTTGAGATTAAGTCAAGCACGATTCAGATGATACAGAACTCAGTTCAGTTTGGGGGTTCTCCTACAGAAGACCCGAACATGCACATCAGGGATTTTATCGAGATCTGCGACACTTTCAAGTTCAATGATGTGACTGAAGATGCCATCAAGCTACGACTCTTCCCATTCTCTCTAAGGGATAAAGCAAAGTGCTGGTTATAAACTATTTTTATAATGGATTGGGTGCTACTTCTAGACCCATGCTCGATGCAGCATCAGGAGGAGCCTTGTGGGCTAAGAGTTACAATGAAGCTTATGAATTGATTGAATTGATGGCTGCTAATGAATACCAGAATCCTTCTCAGAGGCTGACTCAGGAAAAAGTAGCAGGAATTCTGGAGTTGGATGCAGCAACTGCTATAGCTGCCCAACTTAAGGCTTTGACGATGAAGGTGGACACTTTGACTAATTATGGAGTTAATCAAATCGCTAGTGTCTGTAAGCTTTGTGCTGGTGCCTATGAGACTGATCAGTGTGGTATTTCTAGTGAATCAGCTCAGTTCGTGAGCAACTTTCAGCGATCGCACCAACCTGTGCCAGCCACCTATCATTCTAACAACCGCAAGCATCCTAATTTCAGCTAGAGCAATGCTCAGAATGCAGTTCAACAGCCTTATCAGCAGTACCCAGCTAAGCTGTACAACCCCCCTGGTTTTCAACAACCGCAATATGTACCAAGACATCAACTCTAGCTGCAACAAGCTAATGAAAAATTTGAATTAGAGGAGTTGAAGCTCATGTACAAAAGCCAAGCTGTTTCCATCAAGACCTTGGAAAATCAAATTTGACAAATTACCAAGGCCTTGCTAAATCATCAACCTGGTACACTACCTAGTGACACTGAAGTACCAGGAAAGAGGGAAGCTAAGGAGCAGGTGAAGGCAATCACTTTGAGGTCTGGGAAGGTTGCGAATCCCAAACAAACTCAAGTTTCAAATGAAGAAGCTAGGGCTGAAGAAGAAGTAGAGCAGCAAGAAGCAGAAGTGGAACCAAGGAAGACTACTGTTGAGCACACTCCTCCTGAGTGTAATATAGGGGAAAAACAGATCTATCATCCACCTCCTTTCCCTAAGCGGCTGCAGAAGAAAAAGCTGGATAAGCAATTTGAGAAGTTTCTGGAGGTGTTCTAGAAACTTCATATTAACATACATTTCGCTGAGACTCTTGAGCAGATGCCTAGTTACGCAAAGTTTATGAAAGGTATTCTCTGTCGGAAAGTGAAGCTAGACGATTTAGAGACTGTCGCTCTCACGGAGGAATGCAGTGCTGTGCTGCAATAGAAGTTGCCTCTGAAGCTTAAAGATCCGGGAAGCTTCATTATTCCGTGATGGAAAAGTGTCTTTTGACAGATGCTTATGTGACTTGGGAGCTAGCATCAAAATGATGCCCTTGTCAATCTTCAAGAAGTTGAACTTGCCTGATCCAAAACCTACTTATATGACTTTACAGTTGGCCGATCGTTCTATTACATATCCTCAGGTATTATGGAGGATGTCTTGGTCAAGGTTGATAAACTCATCTTCCCTGCTGATTTTGTAATTCTTGATTTCGAGGAGGATAAGAAGATTCCCATAATTTTGGGAAGACCTTTTCTAGCAACTGTCCATACCTTGATAGATGTGCAGAAGGGTGAGCTTACAATGCGAGTGCTGGATCAGGATGTAACTTTTAATATGTTCAATGCTATGAAATTTCCTACGAAAAATGAGGAGTGCTTCAAAGTGGAGTTGGTCGATTCTGTGGTTACTTCAGAACTTGATCAATTGCTAAGGTCTGATGCCTTAGAGAAGGCCTTGTTGGGGAATTCAAACAGTGAAGATGACGAAGGTGAAGAACAATTGTAATATATGAATGCTTCTCCCTAAAAGAGGAAGATTGATATGCTTTTTGAATCTCTTGGAATGGAGGAATTGAAGAAAGCTCATAAACGCCTCAAGCCATCTATTGAGGAAGCTCCCACTCTTGAGCTTAAGCCTTTACCTGAACATTTGAGCTATGCATTTTTAGGTGATACATCTACTTTGCCTGTTATTATTGCATCTGACCTTTTAGGTAGTGACGAGGAGAAGCTTTTAAGAATTCTTAGAGAGTTCAAATCGGCAATTTGATGGACTATAGCAGATATTAAGGGAATCAGCCCTTCTTATTGCATGCATAATATTCAGCTAGAAGAAGGTAGCAAGCCTACGGTTGAGCAGCAAAGAAGACTTAATCGGATCATGAAGGAAGTAGTAAAGAAGGAAATTCTTAAGTGGCTGGATGAAGGGTTTATTTATCCCATTTCTGACAATTCTTAGGTGAGTCCAGTTCAGTGTGTACCAAAGAAAGGAGGTATCACAGTTGTTGCTAATAAGAGGAATGAGCTCATCCCTACTCAAACAGTAACGGGATGGAGAGTTTGTATGGACTACAGGAAGCTAAACAAGGCCACTAGGAAAGATCACCTCCCTCTGCCTTTTATTGACCAGATGCTCGACAGGTTGGCTGGTCACGAGTACTACTATTTTCTGGATGGCTATTCAGGTTACAATCAGATTTGTATCGCTCCAGAGGATCAGGAGAAAACTACCTTCACTTGTCCATTTGGTACTTTTGCCTTCAGATGAGTTTCTTTTGGTCTGTGTGGTGCACCGGCCACATTTCAAAGATGTATGATGGCCATCTTTTCTGATATGATTGGCCAGAATGTGGAGGTGTTCATGGACGACTTCTCTCTATTTGGCAATTCTTTTGATGAATGCTTGCAAAATCTTAGAAATGTTCTCAAGAGGTGTGTTGAGACCAATCTGGTTCTCAATTGGGAAAAATGTCACTTTATGGTGTGACAGGGCATTATTCTTGGGCACAAGGTCTCTAGTAAAGGTCTTGAGGTGGACAAAGCCAAGGTGGGGGTCATTGAAAATCTTCCTCCACCTATTTCTGTTAAGGGAATTCGCAGTTTTCTTGGTCATGCGGGTTTCTATAGGCATTTCATCAAGGACTTCTCTAAGATTTCGAAGCCATTGTGTAGTCTACTAGAGAAAGATGTCCCTTTCAAGTTTGATGACGAGTGCCTTGCAGCTTTTGAAATAATGAAGAAGAGTTTAATCATGACACCTGTCATAACTGCACCTGACTGGAATGAACCTTTTGAGATGATGTGCGATACAAGTGACTATGCAGTTGGAGCAATTATTGGGCAGAGAAAGAATAACATATTTCATGTGGTCTACTACGCTAGTAAGACCTTGAATGGTGCTCAACTGAATTGTACTACTACAGAGAAAGAACTTTTAGCTATTGTCTATGGTTTTGAGAAATTTCGATCTTATTTACTTGGGACTAAAGTGACATTGTTCACTGATCATGCTACAATTCGGTATCTCGTCTCGAAGAAGGACTTGAAGCCTAGATTGAATAGATGGGTTCTTTTGCTTCAAGAATTTGAATTAGAGATCAAGGACAAAAAGGGGACTAAAAATTAAGTCGTTGATCATCTATCTCGATTAGAAAACCCTAATGCTAGTTCACTGGACAAGACATTGATAAATGAGTCTTTTCCCGATGAGCAGCTATTTGGAGTGCAAGAGAAAGAACCGTGGTTTGCAGACATTGTGAACTACCTTGTGAGTAATGTCATGCCTCCCGACTTATCATATGCTCAAAGGAAGAAGTTTCTACATGAAGTGAAGTGGTATATGTGGGATGAGCCATTTCTTTTTCGACAGGGAGCTGACCAAATCATCAGGAGATGTATTCTTTACAGCAAAATGAGGGGGATCTTGCGAGATTGCCACTCAACGGCTTATGGAGGACACTATGGTGGAGAAAAGACAGCAGCTCGTATTCTTCAAGCAGGTTTCTTTTGGCCAACCTTATTTAAAGATGCTCATCAGTTTGTTTTGATATGTGATCGATGTCAACGTGTGGGTAATATGTCTAAGAGGGATGAGATGCCTCTTAATGTGCTTCTCGAGGTTGAAGTCTTCGATGTTTGGGGCATTGACTTCATTGGGCCATTTGTCTCATCTTGTAACAATCAGTATATCTTTTTGGCGGTTGATTATGTGTCGAAATGGGTTGAAGTTAAGTCATTTCCAACGAACAATGCGAAGGTGGTGCTTAATTTTCTTCACAAGCAGATATTCACAAGGTTTGGAACTTCAAGAGTAATAATCAGTAATGAGGGGTCGCATTTTTGCAATCGTAAGTTCACTACTATTATGCAAAGGTATAATGTGAATCATCGCATTGCTATGGCTTATCATCCTTAGACAAATGGTCAAGGTGAGGTGTCTAATAGAGAGATCAAGCGCATTTTGGAGAAAGTTGTGTGTCCATCGAGGAAAGATTGGTCTTTGAATCTTGATGCAGGTGTTTGGGCGTATAGAACAGAATACAAGACTCCATTGGGAATGTCGCCATTCCAGTTGGTTTATGGTAAGGGGTGTCATTTGCCTCTGGATATCGAGCATAAGGCATATTGGGCTTTGAAGAAATTGAATCTTGACTTGGATGCAGCTGGAAAGAAGAGGATGCTTTAATTGAATGAACTCGACGAGTTTCGATTGCAAGCTTATGAGAACAACAAAATGTATAAGGAGAAAGTCATGAGGTGGCACGATAGGGGTCTAGTGCTCAAATCATTTATGCCGGGGCAACGAGTTCTTTTGTTTAACTCTCGTCTCCATCTTTTTCCTGGAAAGTTAAAGTCAAGGTAGTCAGGGCCCTTCATAATCAAAACTGTATTTTCACATGGAGCGGTAGAAATTTTTGAGAGTGATTCGGGCCAAGCATTCAAGGTCAATGGTCAGAGGTTGAAGCATTACTTTGGTGACACGGCAAACCGCGAGGTGGTTAGTGCCGTTTTGTTGTCCGTTTGATCTCAAGATTCTACATCGAGCTAACAATGTAAAATAAGCGCTTCTTGGGAGGCAACCTAAGTTTGTTGTATATTAGTAGGTAGAGGAAGCAAGAAGAAAAAAGAAAAATACAAAAAAATCAGAAAAAGAAAAAAATTCAGGGCCAACTTCAGAAGCCAAGCGCGCCCACGCTGATCTAGCGCGAGGCCGCACTCTTTTTCAAGAAGGTTAGCGCGCCCGCGCTGATCTAGCGTGCGGCCGCGCCGGGGTCCCGACTCAAAAAAATAAAAACAGCAGTTATGAAGAGAAAAGCAGGATTTTTGCTACAAAATCAATTTCTACCCAAATATTACTCCTACATCCCAAATTTCCCTCTCCAAATCAAACCCATTATTCCCCCGATTCCCATAATCAATTCCCACTTCTATTCCATATCTAATTCTCTTCTCACCACCTATATATACACATACTTGTACATAAACTTCTCCACCACATCACAAATTCTCAAACACAAATCTCTTTCAAACACTTAGCTTTTATTCTCTCTTATTCAATCCCAATAGAACCTAAGAGACAAAGAACTCAAGTAAGCAGCAGCACCACCGATTCTTCATCTGGGGGTGGTGTGAGGACGAGGTTTTCGACTCCGGAAGCTGAAGAGGAGTACACGAGGCTTCTCTCAAAGCCTATAGAAAAAGAGCGAGGTTTTCTGCCATCAGGGAAGGATGGTAAGTTGTTGGAGATGATTCTGGAGATGGGCTAGGTTCCTTTTTGTGAGGCTCCCGCTGCTGCTATGCTAATGCGAAGGCAGAGAAGAATGGCTTCACGGTGGTTAGGGGGATGACTGTGGAGTATAGTGCTGATGCAATAAGGAGGGTGATTGAGCAGCCCGCGAGGAAGCCCGATCAGGATACTTGGAATGATAAGACTCCGGAGGACTTTAACTTGGATCTGATCGTTGCTACTCTGTGTGTGCCTGAGACTCACTGGAAGTTCAAGAGGGGCACAACTGATTACTCCACGTTCCCTGCGTCATGCATGAACAGGTTTGCACGGGCTTGGAACTCATTTATTTGTGCTGACATCATACCATCATCACATGTGCATGAGATTACTGTGGAGCGTGCTCGTCTGCTATAGGGTATTCTTCAGGGCGATTATATTGATTTGGGGATGGTTATTTATCAGGGGATTTTGAGATTTCTGCGAGGAGGTACTACGAGTTCTATACCTTATGCGTCCGTTGTGACGAAGTTGTGTGTGGCAGTTGGTGTTCATTGGCCCGCGCATGAGCAGTCACAGCTTCCCAGTGCTCCTATCACCAGTTCTACACTGTTGAGTATATAGGAGTGGTATAGAGGGAAACCTGATCCTAAGGGGCTTGGTTATTTATATGATCATCTTCCAGGTGGTAGATCAGCGGATCAGACTTTCGCGGGAGGTTCTTCGCAGGCCCGTCGAGCATCTTGGAGAGCTCAGTTGGGAGAGGAGGCTGGTCCGTCGCAGCAGCAGCAAGAGCAGGAAGGAGCAGGATCTGAGGTTGGAGCTGGTTTGAGTATGATGCAGTATATGAGTCTAGCGAGGAGGATGGATGCTATGCACGACATCCATAGCAGGTTTGCACGTGATCTCACCCAGGCATTTGGGACTGCATTCAGAGTCACCGGTGTTGACATCCAGTGGCCATTATTTGGTGAGGATTCCGTGTATCCACCTCCAGACATGCCTGACACTCCACCCGTTGAGGGTGATGACCCTGATTCGGAGTAGGTATGCATGATTCCTTACTATTACCTTCACTGAGGACAGTGACTATTTTAAGTTTGGGGGTAGTAGTTGAAGGAATATATATGTAGTAGTTTTTTTTTTGATAGTTTTTATGATAGTTTGTTCATGTAGTTTCATGCATTTGCATAATAACATGATCCCTTAGATGATTTTTCCGATTGACTTGTGATGTTGATGTTAGTGTAGTGATGTCATATTTAGTATGTTAGGTCTTATCGAATTGATTGCATGCTAGAGACAATTGTATTTCACTAAGTCTTATAGGTTGCTAAAGTACTAGATCATGTTCATGGTTTGTTTGTTGTCGAGGTTTAATCGCTTGTTTATAATTAGAATTTAGGATATTTTCTTAATAATAAGAAATGTGGATATTTAAAAATTGGAGAAAATTGGATTTCATTACTAGTTGTGTCGGCTAGGTGTTAAATGACTAGTAGTCGGCTCTTATTTTTATGAGTAGTCTAGGGTTGAATGAGATGGAGTAAAACGCACTCATTCAGAAATTGTTGAGAAAGAGAAAAAAAAAGAGAAAGAAAAAATATAAGAAAAGAAAATAAAAAACAGAAAAAAAATATATTTAAGTGATATGTATAATTGATAACGAGTGGGCTCTTTAGTACTCGAATTATTAAGTTCTTAGGGGACTCTGTGCCTAGTGACCTAAGGCTTTTATAGTCTTGGATCCGCTAACCTAACGCTCGCTACATGGGTACTATTGTATAAGTCTTTTATGGACCTCACTCATTGCACGGTCAAATAAGCATATTTATGTTATTTTATGTGAATAAAAGCGTGATTTCATGTAAACTCCGATATAAGAATTGACGTGTTATAAGTTATTTTGAGTCATGCTTTTATTCTATTTATAACCTTGTGATTGCTTTGATAAGTAGTGAGTCATGATTATTGATCTAGTTGCGATGGTATGTCTGTAAGCAGTTGCACACACGTACGTCTCTGGTTTGTAGGTTAATTTGTGAGGTTTGATTGATCTTTATGCGAATAACTGCATTTATTGAGATGTTGCTTGTTGATTGGGTTAGTTATTCTATGGGGATTGTTGCATTCATTTAGTTGCATTCATGCATTTTTATTTCTTGTTCTTTGAGTCTGTTTATGCTTGAGGACAAGCATCGATTCAAGTTTGGGGGTATGTTGAGTGGCATTTATGACAGTTTATTACGCTCCGTAAAGCTTTGAATTGGTGTATTTGTACTCAAGTTGTTGGTGTTTTAATGTGTTTTCTAGTATTTTTGCATTTTCAGGCATTATCTAGGTAATCAGGTGAATTAGCATTGTTTTGGTGCTAATTTGGTGTTAAGGTGGTGTTGGAATAAAAGCTCTTGGAAAACTGGCTCAAATAAGCAAGGAAAATGAAGAAGTCAGAAGTTGATCCAGGGAGTCAGCGTGCTCGCGCTGTAATAGCGCGCGGCCGCGCCCGAAGTCCAGGAACTCAGCGCGCCCGCGCTGGTCAAGCGCGCGGCCGCGCTAGGTCGAGAACAGAAATCCTAATTTTATTGGGATTTTGATCCAGAAGACTTCTACTCTGTATGGGGCTGCTATATATACATAAATAAGTTCGTTTTTTATAACAAGACATACCAGAACACAAGGATAAGGCGTAAGAAGACCGTTTTAGCACAATTCAACCAAGGCGAAGAAGACCTAGTTTTAACTTGTGATTCTTTGTTTAAGTTGTAACGTTGGATGCTAGTTTTCTTATTCTTGAACCTATACTCTTGTTTTGTACTTTTTTTATTATTCATTTATAAAGACTACGTTTATTATACCATGTTTTCATCGGAACCCACGTTGATGATGAGTCCGATTATGGGCTCATCGTTATCGTGGGATTCTAGCGGATTTATCTATGGATTTCTTTAGTTGATTTGTTTCGATGCCTTAGTGTGTGGTGATTGTATGATATCCTAGTATTGGTTGTGCATATTTGTCTTATGAGCGTCGCGAACTTATAAGATAGTATGTTAATTCTTAATGAAGCGAAAGTGAATTTAAGGATTTAGAACTTGTCATGCTGGCATAGGTTCATGTGTTATTGTTATGCATGATTCGTAGGTAATTTTAACCATCTTACTTGCCCTATGTAATCATGATAGATAACTTGTGCATTAAACCGTTATGTTATCAAATTCTATAGACATATAGGGTCTCAATATAATTGGTGTCTATTCAGCTTCCATCTCTTTTGTGGATGTCTGGTAGTATGGTATTCGTGCAACGAAAGTTGGCGTCTATCAATTTCGTGTTATCTGATTAGTGTCATCACCATTACATGCTAAAGTTAAGAACAAAAAGGCTACTGAATGAATTATTTAATGAAGTTAGAATCCCATGTTTGTCATATACATTAATTCAATCATTCTTATTCTCTTAGGTATAATTGTTAGTTTAATTCTTAGTTATAAACAATCTCAATATGTTAATCGTCTTAGCATTGAATAATAGCCATATCATTGTTGCATAAGTGCATAAATTACAACGTTAACCTAAAACAGTCTTTGTGGGAACGAATCAGATTTATATCTTATACTACTTGCGAACGCGTATACTTGCGTGAATTTTAGCGTGTGTTTAGTGACTAACAGTTTCCTAGCTTCTAATTGTAGAGAAAAAGGGTCTCAGTTTAGGAAGGCCCCTGTTGGCGTTCCTGTGTTTATTCTTCCACAGGTGCAAGAGCCATAACTGTACTAGATGTGACTGAAGACCTCATGTTAGACATAGGGTAAGGGTAAGTACGAAATCTCTCCAACATAAGTGGAGTGATTCTAAGACTTACATGTACCTTATTCTTTTTAATAAGTGACCCAAATAGTATTTTGGACACCTGTTTACAATTGCCTATTTTTGTTCTATCAATACCATTAAGTAAATGAATGTCTTGAACTTTATGATTTAAATTAGACATTATAAACCTAGGAAAGAAAATTTCCTTACCTCTTGTGGCCAAAGGCACTGTGAGCCTGGTGTTGAGTTTCTCCAGAATTAAGAGCCCCATATTTATGTGTCTGTTGTGAGCCATGGAGAACAGTGGCTTCTGAACTACACTTGAGATGTTGTCATACCCTGTCTTTCTGCAGGTGAAAGCTCTTACTATAGAATCAAACAACAATGACCATTCCATCCTCAAATGCTTCTTATTCAAGCTAGCAAGATTGATTCTTTCACTGTAATTGATGAAGTCCATGAATTTAGCTAGCTCCTGTTGAGTATGAACCTCCATCAAGTTATCAGTAGGAATTCCCAGAGCTTTGTTGACATCATCCTCATTACATTCAACTTGTTGGCCTCGAATTGAGCACTTCACCACCAGAGATACAGCCTAGGACTCATGCACAACTGTCCTAACCATAGTTGAGTTCCAGAATTCATTGAGAACATCCATATACAGAATGGGATTAGCAGTTAAGGCACCTGCAAAGTATGTCTCAGTCATAAACTTGACAAAGCTCTTGAAGCTGTCAGGAGCTTGATTAGCCTCAGTAAAATCTAGGTAGTTGGTGCCCTCTTTGGGGATGAAAGCTGTAACAGTGTTTGATATCATTGTAAGTGTTTGAATTTGATTGGGTAAGAGATTTGAAAAAGAAAGAGTTTTAAATGAGTGAGAACGGTTAATATTTTTAAAAGCTAGGTCAATTGAGATCTCGAAAGCGTAAAGAGAGGTTATGTCGAGATGTCTGGGTATTTATAGAACAATGTAAGTGACTTATCGAGAAGTAGGAATAAACGGTTGGGATTTGCTTATCGAGAATTCGCATGTGAGAATAGATACATATCGATATGTCACTTTCCAAACACTTATCGAGAACTAAATAATGACTTATCGAGATGTTAAATAAATACCCAGTTTGTCCAAAATGGACTGAATTTTTCCAATTTATATTTGAATAAATCAAAATAAAACTGAATGAATTTATATCAAAAGTACTTTACTAAAATAATATATTGAAATAAATTATTCTAGTTCTAAGTTTTTCGAGAAGTCTAAAATATATACTTGTAGAGAACTCAATGTTTTAACATATATCGAGATCTCTACAAGACTTATCGAGAAGTCATAATGAGACTTGTCGAGAAGTCCTTTGAGAAGTCAAGAAAATGACTTATCGAGAACTCTATCGAGAAGTCTAAAATGACTTGTCGAGAAGTCAATTAGACTTATCGAGAACTCAGTTCTCTATATACTTTTGTTGCTTTTGATTCTGTCTTTTGCAAATTTTACATATTGAAAATGTAAAATAACAATTAAACAATTTTCTTAGAATTTGAAAAATTCCAAGCTGAATTTTAAATTTTGCAAAATAAATATACAGAGAATTTTGAAATATTTATAAATCATATTTCAGCTAAAAAAATTATATAAAATTATACAAATATATAAGTATTATATATTTTCAAATTTTATATAAAAAAATCGGTTTTTAAATCGGGTTTTTCAAAATGCCCGTGCTTTTATCCGGGCCGAACTGTGCTTTTATCCGGGATTTTGTAGATCCGGGTTTTTATCAAGATTTTTTGGACTTTGGGCCGGGCCCGATTTTTGAGAAAAGCTTGGCCCGATCCATTTCTAAAAAAACCGGGCTTTTTTAAAGCCCAGATAAAACCTGACTCGATGGGCTTTTTGTGCATATCTGACTATAACCATCTCGGTTAGGATCCCTGTTTGAATGGAAATGTGTGAAGGCTACTTCAATTTTTAACAAAGTAATTTCTCTTGACACCTAAGACGCAAACTGAACTATTTTTTTGGAAAGATAGGGACAACACCTTGTCAAATATTGAGAGGGAATAAAATAAACCCTGATTGCGTAATTAATATCTCATTAATTATACTGGAATTGGGTTGACAATTAAGCCCATTATAAAGGGCACAAAACCCTGAATATTAATTAATTTCGTAATTAATTAATAAGGAATAAAATAGTTGATAAGTAAAGTCCAAATAATTACACAATTCCTTGAAGACTGGCCTCCAAGAAATCCCATAAGATACGAAATCAGTTCCCTACTTCCTAGGACTCCAAAGTCCATTCTTATTCTGAGACTTGTCCACCAAGTCTCCCAACCATAACCTAATTCCAAGGCATCCCATGCCTATATAAGGGGTCTCACCCCACAAATCAGAACTACGTTTTTAACTTGATCCTTGGAGAACAACAAGGTACGTAGGCATCTTGTTAAGGCAGATTGAGTCATTAAACACAAGAGCAGTCAAATCGAGCCTCGAAGCTCACGAATCCTAGCACTAAATATACCCAAAGTTTCCATCCATAACATTTGGCGTCGTCTGTGGGAAAGCATAACAACAATCATGATGAACACACGGAGCAGAAACAACTCCCTTGAAGGAACACCGGCTGGGACAACCCACCCAATTTCGTCAATGGTAGAGATACCCCCGCATTCAACCTATGCCTCCACCCAAGGAGGAACTCTGGTGGGAACAACTGAGGCACAACCTCAAGGGACGAATACTCCTACTCTTCAAGGGACGAATCACCAATTTCAGCAGCTACAAGTGCCTGCGAATCCTCAACCCATTGGGTATGAATATTCAACAATTATGACCACTAACCCCCCTTACGGGATGCCATTATACCCAGAGGTTAGAGCGAGTGGGCACTCCAATCGGAGTGAAGCACAAGGGCAGATGCCCCAATACATACGTGGTTTGGCTCCTATCACGGAGGATCAAGAATTCTCTGGACCTTATACTGAGAGAGACTCTGAATCTTCAGATGATGATGTGGCTCCAAGAAGAAGGCGTGCTGGTAAAGAACCAATGCCTGATGCTAATCAGCGCCCTAGAATCACACGAGGGACGAATCCCCAAGAAGTACATGAGAGGATCAGGGCTCATGAAGCTGAGATCCAAAGGTTGAAGCGCGACCTGGAGGCGCACTTGACCCCGAGACCCCCACTACCTCCGAGGAGGAGAAATCCTCCTCCAATCATAGACATGGATGGTCCACTACAAATAAGGGTTGTTGTCCCAAGGGCCGAACCAAGTGATCTTTTGCCTCTATGAGATCTTGATGATCCAACTCCACCATTCACTGAAGAGATAATGAATGCCCACATCTTAAGGAAGTTTAAGATGCCCACCATCAAAACTTATGATGACATTAGGGATCCCGCTAATCATGTCTGAACATTCTCTAATACACTATTGCTGCAGCCCGTGAATGACGCTATTAAGTGTCGGGCCTTTCCTCAAACCCTGTCGGGAATGGCTCAAAGGTGGTACAGCCATTTGCCTCCAAATTTAATTGGATATTTTAGAGACTTGAGTCAAGCTTTCATTAAGCAGTCTATCAGTGGAAGAGTACATTAGAAAAGTTCAGCATCCCTCATAAGCATTGTGCAGGGAGCAAAAGAGTCCTTGAGAGATTATCTGAACTGTTTCACCAAGGAAACTTTGAAGGTCCAAGACCTTGATGACAAGGTAGCTATGATAACACTGCAGTTGGGAACTAGGGATGAGTTTTTCAAGATGTCATTGGCTAAGCGCCCCCCTGAAAGCATGTTACAGCTCCAAGATAGGGCTTGGAAGTATATCAAGGTGGAGGAATGAAAGGAATATGTCCTAAGTCCAATCGGGTATTAGGATTTAGGAATAACTCTTTATGTAATCTGTTTTGATTTCATTGATATTAATAAAGACTTGTTTTGTTTTTATTACGGGCTCTATCTATTTAAGTGTTTAAATTAGATATACCATAGTTTAGAGTAAAGCTTTTTATGGATTATGATGAGATCATAATAGTGAGACCTAAAAAGATGATAACTCTAAACTTAAATAGTTCCTGGTCATAGGATTACTAATTGGTAATTAATAATCCGCAAAGATCGGTACATACTATACTTGCTTCATTGTGAAGGATGTCTGTTCTCATAGACATTTGTGTGGTGACACTATAGCTAGTATGTAGGAGCTTATTATAGAATAAGTTCACTGAACTTGACTCGCCCAGCTGAACAACTGATGGAGTTCACTCACGTGTCAGCAGTTGTTCGCTTAGTGATAGTTGTACAAGTATCCTTAGACTTGAGGTCATCATAGTCATCTTGTGTACACTGAACTATGCTTTGGTTTAGTTCTTAGTCTCCAGGGACAATTATTAGGGCTCTTTTGGGTATAGGAATTTATACACGAAGATAGTGTATGATCAATAAAGGATCTACCCCTTCCAGTGAAGGAAGCGAATGTTCAAGGCTGATCCACTTATGCTAGTTCAGGAATCTCTGGCCAGAGTGAATGAAATTAGAAAGGAGTTTCTAATTAGCATAGAACTACGCATAGTAAATGGTAAGCAAGTGATTAAATTAGATAGGCTTGACACGAGATCCATGCCTTGTATTTAATCGGGACATTGTAGGGTAGAAGGAGTTTATTGTACGGTAACTATTCACTGACAGGTTCTTGGTATTCTAAGCAGTGAATTCATATTATCCGGATAGTCGCGATATGTTGAGAAGCATCACTCACGATGTAGAATAAATGTGATTAATTAATTAATCATATTTAATAAATTAGAGAATTTATATAAATAATGATAAAATAGTTTTATTATTATTTATTTCTACTACCGGCTTAATATTGAACCTACAGGGTCACACCATAAAAAGAGAATGATTTTATGGTGGAGGAATTAATTAATAATGGCTAATAATTATTTATTTGTGAAATAAATAATTAATTGGCAAATTTAATAATTGATTAAATGAGATTTAATTGATTATAAATTAATTTAAGAAAAGTTCTTAATATTATTAATTAAGGATTTAATTTTTGGAAATTAAATCAAGAGAGAGAATTATTTCTAAAGTGTTTAGAAAAAGGATTAATGATTAAAAGGTGTTTTAATTATTAATGAGAATAATAAATGGGATAATAATAATATTATTTATGGGAAAATTTCAGCTGAAAATTTTGCCTATAAATACACTATTATAGACCCTATTTTATTCTAACCCCAAGAAACCCAAAAGTTTCAGAAAACCAAATTCTCTCCACCTCCTCCTCCTCCTAAAAGTCGTTTTCTTGGTGGATACCGGTGGAGTGTTCCATACTTGAGGAGCAACTGCTAATGATCTCTGATCGTTGTCTCCGAATTATTTTAAAAGGTTAGATTCGATCCCTCGAATTTTTATTCATGATTTATATGCTTTTATTTGGATTTTATATGTGTAAAAGTGTTTTGCCATGCCCCACTGCATTTAAAAATCCAACAATGGTATCAGAGCATAGGTTGTATGCATATAGATCTATGGTAAAAATTTCAGAATTTTATGTGCTTGTATGAATTAATTATGATTTTTACAAGTTATATAATGGATTAATTTTGTCTGATGAGAAATCGTTTCTCAGAATAATTTTGAGTGTTGATCTGGGTTCTACAAGTGTTGTAGATCATCTGGGTATTTTGTTCATAATTTTATGATGTATAGATTTTTTATTATGAATTTTTGAAGTTGTTTCAATTAAAATTCGTAATTAAATAATTATATATATAAATTTAAAGTATGTATGTAAAAGTATATGTACATCTGTTGATCTACTGCTGCTACTCGGAGACAAACAAGAAAAGAGACTGTCAGACAGGCGCACGGAATTCCATGGGCAAAACGGCGACTGACGTAAACAGGCAAAGGACCGCGCGTCGACCACGCGCGCGTGGGGCTCACGCGCTGGCGTGCCACGCGCGGCGCGTGGAAGACACGCGCTGGTGACGTCATGCTGACGTTATCAGATGACGTCATGCTGATGTCAGCATAGGGGTTAGGTGCGCGTGAGGCGTGTGGGCGCGTGGGCGCGCGTGGGGGAGGTCTGGCACGCGCCTGACAGCGCGTGTGCGCGTGGCGGCGCGTGGGACACCTTCTCGGGGCGCGTGGAAGCTCAGAATTGGGTGATTTTGGTGCCGTTGGATTCGTCTTTTCAAGACGCTTCTAATGGTATATTATATGATATTTTATGAAATTGTTTCGAACTATTTATAGCTAATAGAAGTGTTTTTAAGCTGTTTTTAACTGTTTAAATTGCTTTTAAATACTTCATGTGATACATAGAGATGTATATTGCTTAGACCAATGTGCTAGATGATATAACATGCCTACCTTGATGTTTATTCATGTTGATATATGTGATATATGCTTAGTTTATCATGCGATGATAGATTTAGGTGAACTTAAATAAACATTATGCGTTTGTTAGACAACCTAGTATAGTGAAATTGTTTCATAACCTTAAGAACAATATTATGAATACAATCATGAGATTCTTGTGTTTGTGAAACACGTAATTGAATATGAATTTTTAGTATGAGAGAAAAGATGATTCTGTCAACAACAGATTTCTATCTGTAAGAAAGGGTTATTAAGTGACGCCTCTTGACAATGCTCCACCCGATCTGGGAATCGTCTGATTATTGATTATTGATTTGAAATATTTAATTTAAAAGGAAGAATCTCTTTATAATATGATTATGATTGTAACGTAATATAATCCCTCTAAAATTAAATAATATCAAGTAGTAATTGTCCAATGATACAACGGGCTTGTGTCGGTCATAGCCTTCCAACATGGTAGAAAGTAGTTCTTATTTTTGAATCATTGTCGTTTCGTGCCACAGCCGAGGGCTTTGATTTTGAAATAAGAAATACTTGTCTATTACATAGAGATGTGTACATTGAATAAGAATCTAAAGGTCGTTACGTGCCACAGCCGTGGGCCTTTAGGGACTGATTCAATTGTACGGAATGTTGGGTTAGACTTGACTTAGAATAATGAGTTTGTCGTGCCACAGCCGTGACTCAATTATTCAAGAGGCTAAAGTTTGATTAGGGAATAACATTAGATGTAATTGACAAGTATTGTCTGACTATTGAACATTACATGGCGTTTCGTGCCACAGCCGGGGTTGTGTAATGGAATGTAGGATCCCTATTCCCACTAGCATTATGAATGCTTAATTTTTCACGTAGGGGGTTGAATAAATTAGGAAAACTAGTGGGAGCAACTTATGAATAAAGACCCGATTCATATAGTGTTTTGAAATGAAATCGAATATTTGCTAAGTGTTGTTATGTGTTTATCATTTACAGATTTACTTTGTACGTTATGTCTTCTGCACTATCACTCTGGAGCATACTAGATGCTCACAAATTGATTGGTCCTAATTATGCTGACTGGCTTCGAAACTTGAGAATTGTTCTCAGGATTGAGAAGCTGGAATACGTGATTGACTCACCTAAGCCTACTGAACCTTCTAGGGATGCACATAATAATGAACATGTTGTGTATCGAAGGTGGATAGATGGTGCAAATGTTACTCAATGCATCATGCTAGCTTCCATGAACATTGAGCTACAGAAGCAACATGAGCATATGGATGCTCACACTATCCTAATGCATCTACAAGAGTTGTATGATGTGGCAGGGAGGACAGCTCGATATGAGATATCGAAGGAGCTGTTCGGTTGTAGGATGTCTGAGGGATCATCTGTGAATGACCATGTACTTAAGATGATCAATTTGATTGAACGTCTTGGACAACTTGGTTTTGCCATGGATGGGGAGCTGAGCCAAGACTTGGTCTTGCAATCGCTTCCGAGTTCGTTCTCGCAGTTTGTTGTGAACTTTCACATGAATAAGTTGGATGTCAGCCTGCCTGAACTCCACAACATGTTGAAGACTGCGGAATCGAATTTCCCCCCTAAGAAGAGTTCTGTTCTTCTAATTGGTGAAGGTTCCAATCCTAAGAAAAGGAAGAGGAACTCTTCCAAGAAGAAGAAAGTAGGTGAGAAAACGCCGGTTCCACCAAAAGCTGAAGACCCCAAGAGCAAAGTTGTTTGCTTTCACTGTAACAAGGTGGGGCACTGGAAGAGGAACTGCAAGGTTTACCTTGCAGAATTGAAGAAGAAGGGTAGTGAGACTACCGCTTCTGATTCAGGTATGTTCATGATAGAAGTGAATATGTCATTTCTACTTGGGTATTAGATACCTCCTGTGGTTCTCATATCTGCAATTGTTGCAGGGACCAAGGAGAAGTAGGACTCTTGAGGAAGAGGAGGTGATTCTACTGATGGGAAATGGAGCAAGAGTTGCTGCTGAAGATGTAGAATCATTTCATTTACATAGGCCTACGGGCAAGACTATTGTTTGAAATAATTGTTATTTTGTTCCCTCGATTGTGAGGAATATTATTCCTAAGTTAGACTTGGATGGATTTTCATTTATTATTGAGAATAATGAATGTTCTATTCTTAGAGATAATATTCTTTATGGATGTGGTGCTTTAAATAATGGTCTATATATATGTGACATAATTTACTTCACATTGAACAAACTAATAAAAGAAAAGGGATGATGAAAATCTCACTTCGTTATGGCACTGCAGTCTCTATTTAGTAGACATGGAGAGAGGACTGCAAATTTGCTAGGAATGGTACACACAGATGTATGTGGACCAATGTCTAAGCAAACCATGGGTGGATTTTCATACTTCAATACTTTCATAGATGATAGATCTGGATTCGGATATGTGTTTGATGAAACACAAGTCTGAGGCCTTTGAAAGGTTCAAAGAATATAAGTATGAAGTGGAGAAACAACCAAACATAGTATTATAACTCTTCGATCAGATCAAGGTGGTGAATACTTTAATGGAGTGTTTCTAGATTATCTCAAAGTAAATGGTATAGTCTCCCAGTGGACTCCTCCAGATTGGTATCTGAAAGGAGAAATCGAACTTTGTTAGACATAGTTCGGTCCATGATGAGCTATGCAAATCTTCCAGTATTCCTATAGGGTTATGCATTGGAAACCTCGACATATTTACTGAATAAGGTGCCTTCCAAAATCTGTTCCTCAAACTTCGTATGAGAAATGGAAAGAAAGGAAACCGAGTCTTAAACACGTTAAGATTTGGGGATGTCCAGCTTATGTCAAGTAAGTTGACCCAGACAAACTGGAATATCGATCCGAAAATGTAGTATTGTGGGATATCCTAAAGAGACTTTAGGGTATTACTTTTGCACCGATCATCGGGTGTTTGTCTCCAGACATGCTACCTTCTTGGAAAAGGAGTTTATCCTTGAAGGAAACAGTGGGAGCAAAATTGAACTTAATGAAGTTCAAGAAGCACAAACTACTACGGATCAAGTGGAAACACCTGTTCTGACTGAACAACCTTTTGTTGAACAGCCCATTCGTAGGTCAGGGAGAGTGTCTCGCCAACCTGAGAGGTAATATGGCCTTGTCATTGAGAATGACAATGAGTTGTCAATCATTTGATGATGACGACCCTGTGACCTATAATGAGGCTATGAGTAGTGTTGACTCAGAGAAATGGCATAGTGCCATGAAATCCAGAATGGAATCTATGTATACGGTATACAAAAGATAGATTATAGCAGATGGCCAGGTGGAGACCTATAAGGCCAGGCTTTTGGGAAAATGATTCAAACAAAGGCAATGGATTGACTTTGATGAAACTTTTTACATGTAGCCCTGTTAAAATCAGTTCGGATTTTGCTTGCGATTAATGTGGTTTAAAGCAAACTTCTCGAAAGATGGAACATTTGTTTTGATGAGATAATCAAAGAGTTTGATTTTATCAAAAACGTAGATGAACCATGCGTCTACAAAAGGGTTAGTGGGAGCGTGATAACATTTCTTGTATTGTATTGAAATAGAGTTGACACACATAACAACATAGCAGACCCACTCACAAAGCTACTTTATGAAAGTCACTTTGATCGTCAAGATGGGTATTAGATACCAGAGTGATTGGCTTTAGTACAAGTGGGAGATTGAAAGGAATATGTCCTAAGTCCAATCGGGTATTAGGATTTAGGAATAACTCTTTATGTAATCTGTTTTGATTTCATTGATATTAATAAAGACTTGTTTTGTTTTTATTACGGGCTCTATCTATTTAAGTGTTTAAATTAGATATACCATAGTTTAGAGTAAAGCTTTTTATGGATTATGATGAGATCATAATAGTGAGACCTAAAAAGATGATAACTCTAAACTTAAATAGTTCCTGGTCATAGGATTACTAATTGGTAATTAATAATCCGCAAAGATCGGTACATACTATACTTGCTTCATTGTGAAGGATGTCTGTTCTCATAAACATTTGTGTGGTGACACTATAGCTAGTATGTAGGTGCTTATTATAGAATAAGTTCACTGAACATGACTCGCCCAGTTGAACAACTGATGGAGTTCACTCACTTGTCAGCAGTTGTTCGCTTAGTGATAGTTGTACAAGTATCCTTAGACTTGAGGTCATCATAGTCATCTTGTGTACACTGAACTATGCTTTGGTTTAGTTCTTAGTCTCCAGGGACAATTATTAGGGCTCTTCTGGGTATAGGAATTTGTACACGAAGATAGTGTATGATCAATAAAGGATCTACCCCTTCCAGTGAAGGAAGCGAATGTTCAAGGCTGATCCACTTATGCTAGTTCAGGAATCTCTGGCCAGAGTGAATGAAATTAGAAAGGAGTTTCTAATTTGCATAGAACTACGCATAGTAAATGGTAAGCAAATGATTGAATTAGATAGGCTTGACACGAGATCCATGCCTTGTATTTAATCGGGACATTGTAGGGTAGAAGGAGTTTATTGTACGGTAACTATTCACTGACAGGTTTTGGTATTCTAAGCAGTGAATTCATATTATCTGGATAGTCGCGATATGTTGAGAAGCATCACTCACGATGTAGAATAAATGTGATTAATTAATTAATCATATTTAATAAATTAGAGAATTTATATAAATAATGATAAAATAGTTTTATTATTATTTATTTCTACTACCGGCTTAATATTGAACCTACAGGGTCACACCATAAAAAGAGAATGATTTTATAGTGGAGGAATTAATTAATAATGGCTAATAATTATTTATTTGTGAAATAAATAATTAATTGGCAAATTTAATAATTGATTAAATGAGATTTAATTGATTATAAATTAATTTAAGAAAAGTTCTTAATATTATTAATTAAGGATTTAATTTTTGGAAATTAAATCAAGAGAGAGAATTATTTAAAGTGTTTAGAAAAAGGATTAATGATTAAAAGGTGTTTTAATTATTAATGAGAATAATAAATGGGATAATAATAATATTATTTATGGGAAAATTTCAGCTGAAAATTTTGCCTATAAATACACTATTATAGACCCTATTTTATTCTAACCCCAAGAAACCCAAAAGTTTCAGAAAACCAAACTCTCTCCACCTCCTCCTCCTCCTAAAAGTCGTTTTCTTGGTGGATACCGGTGGAGTGCTTTACACTTGAGGAGCAACTGCTAAGGATCTCTGATCGTTGTCTCCGAATTATTTTAAAAGGTTAGATTCGATCCCTCGAATTTTTATTCACGATTTATATGCTTTTATTTGGATTTTATATGTGTAAAAGTGTTTTGCCATGCCCCGTTGCGTTTAAAAATCCAACAAGGAAAGCATGAGGAAGACGGTGGTGAATAACGAGCCCGCTGGTGGCAATAAGCGAAAGACTGAACTAGAATATAATTCTAAGTACAAGTATCCTAGAACTGAGAAAAACACTGATTCGACCTCGAAGAAGGGAGGATCTGGACAAGAGTTCACCGAATATGCTAAAATGAATGCTCCAAGAAGTCAGATCTTAATGGAAATTGAGAGAGATAAGGATGTTCGTTGGCCTAAGCCCCTGAAGGCTGATCCTACCAAGCTAGATAAGAGCAAATATTGCAGATTTCACAAGGATGCTGGTCATGACACCGATGAATGTAGACAATTGAAGGATGAAATTGAATTTCTCATTCGAATAGGAAGGCTGAGCAAGTATATTGGAGATGGAGGAGATATGAGTAATAGTGGAAAAAGGAACTTCGATGATCGCAAAAGAGATCAGGATGATCAGGGGAGAAATCCCCAACCCAGGGGACTGATGATAAACGTAATATTTGGAGGACCACGATCTCGAGGGCCAGTGATAAATACGATCTTTGGAGGACCAACTGCTACTGGTTCATCTAAAAACTCAAGGAAAATATATACCAGAGAAGTTATGCATATTGTCGAAGAAGCCTCGAAAAGGGCCAGGACAAGAGTAACAATGACATTCGATGTTCTTGATTTAGTGGGTGTCAAATTTCCTCATAACGATCCTCTGGTTGTAACACCGATAATAGAGAATAGCCCAGTGAAGAGAGTCCTTGTGGACAATGGTGCCTCGGTGGACATCTTACTTCACGATACCTTTATAAGGATGGGTTACAATGATTCTCTATTAACCCCTACTGACATGCCAGTATATGGTTTTGCTGGAGTTGAGTGCCCCGTGGAAGGGATAATTAAGTTGCCAATGACCATAGGTCAGGAACCAAGACAAGCAACACAGATGTTAGACTTTGTAGTGGTAAATGCTGGATTACTTACAATGTAATCATGGGAAGAACATGAATACATACTTTCAAGGTAGTCCCTTCTTCTTATCATTCAGTGATGAAGTTTCCTACCCGGAATGGGATTGGAGAAGAGAAAGGAGATCAAAAGATGGCAAGGAGTTGTTATGTAGCCTCTCTTAGGGCAGATGGAGTTAGGGGCAGGTTCTGTCTATTGAAAATCTTGATATCCACGAGAATGACGAGAAAAGAGGAAAGCCAGCAGAAGACTTGGTTCTGATCTCTTTAGCTCCCGAGGATCCTGAGAAAGTAACTTTTATTGGAGCGTCATCGGAGGAATCCCTTAGAGGGAAGTTGGTGAGGTTTTTACAAGAAAATTGTGATGTATTTGCATGGTCAGCAGCTGATATGCCTGGCATAGACCCGGAACTGATCACTCATAAATTGAACGTGGATCCAAACCGAAAGACTGTGAAGCAAAAGAAAAGGAGTTTTGCCCCAGAGAGATAGGAGGCTATCAAGAAAGAGGTAGAGAAGCTCTTAGAGGCTGGTTTCATCGAAGATATATAATTTCCTGAATGGTTAGCAAACCCTGTAATGGTGAAGAAGGCTAATGGAAAATAGAGAATGTGCGTGGATTTCACTGATCTGAATGACGCATGCCCAAAGAATTGTTTCTAGTTGCCAAGGATTGATACATTGATAGATGCGACCACTGGTCACGAGATGCTGAGTTTTTTGGATGGATTCAGTGGATACAATCAGATCAAGATGCATAAAGATGACATCCCAAATGTATCATTCATCACTGACTTTGGTCTAAAGAATGCAGGAGCTACCTATCAAAGGTTGGTGAATAAAATTTTTAAAGATCTTATTGGGAAAATATTGGAAGTGTATGTAGATGACATGTTAGTCAAGAGTCTTGTGAAGACTGACCACATAACCCATTTAAGGGAAGCTTTTGAGGTCCTGAAATACAACAATATGATGCTAAACCCAGCAAAGTGTGCTTTCGGAGTGGGATCTGGAAAGTTTTTGGGATTGATGGTCTCCAAGAGGGGAATTGAAGCAAATCCTGATAAGATAAAAGCCATTTTGGACATGGAGCCTCCTCGATCAATCAAGGATGTTCAAAAACTCACCGGAAGGATCGCAGCCTTAGGACGATTCATTTCCAAGTCCGGGGACAAGTGCTTGCCTTTATTTAAGTCCTTGAAGAAGGTAAAAGATTTCATATGGACTGAGGAAAGTTAGGAGGCGTTTGAAGGATTGAAGAAGTATATGGTTCAAGCCCCGCTATTGGCCAAACCAGCTCTAAATGAAATTTTATACTTATATTTGGCCATTTCAGAAAATGCCTTGAGCGTTGTATTGGTTAAGGAGGAACTTAAAGTCCGGAAACCCGTATATTATATCAGTAAGATTATGCATGGAGCTGGGTTGAATTATTTGACTATTGAAAAGTTTGCTTTAGCCCTAGTGATGGCGTTAAGGAAGTTGCGTCCTTACTTCCAAGCTCATAAAATTGAAGTGCTAACAATTCAGCCCTTGAGAAACATCATTCACAAGCCCAAAGCTAGTGGGAGACTGATTAAATGGGTAATAGAGTTGGGAGAATTCGACATCAAGTACAAGCTATGAACGGCAATAAAAGCCCAGACGTTGGCTGACTTCGTGGTGGAGTGTACCATACCCAACCAAGAAGTCGGGGGTCAGGAAGATACTATATCTCAAGACACGGAAGGTAATAAAGGAGATAAAGCAGAGGGCATTAAAGAGAAGGAATGTTGGGTTCTCTATTTTGATGGAGCATCAAAAACAAATTCGAGTGGAGCAGGGCTTATTTTACAAAGCCCAAATGGGTTCTTGATTGAATATGATATGAAGTTAGACTTCCTAACCAAAAATAATGAAGCTGAGTATGAAGCTCTGATAGCTGGCCTCGGCCTAGCAGGGACATTTAGGGTCAAGAACTTGAAAGTTTATGGAGATTCGAAGCTTGTCATATCCCAGGTCAAGGGAGAGTTTGAGGCAAGAGATGAAACAATGGCCAAGTATGTCTGCCTAGTAAGGGTCGTGATGACTCAGTTCGATGAATACCATGTTGAGCACATTCCAAGAGAGGAAAATGTTAAGGCAGATGCATTATCTAAGTTCGCCTCATCAGAGATAGAGAAAAGATCAGAAAGTGTTTACTTCCGCATTTTGAAAACTCGAAACATTGATGTCAAGCTTGTAGCCCCAATAGGGCTGGGGACATCATGGATAGACCCCATTAAGGCCTATATTCAAACTGGTTGGCTCCCGAATGATGTGACTGAAGCATGAAAATTGATTGTGTGAGCACTGAGATATTCTTTGATCGATGGAATTTTGTATAAAAGATCTTGTGTGGTTCCTTACTTAAGATGTCTCGGACCTGATGAGGCGCGTTTGGCTCTTGAAGAAGTACATGAAGGTATTTGTGGGCAACACTTGGGGGTAGAGCACTGGTATATAAGATAACTCGTTTAGGCTTTTATTGGCTAGAAATGATGGTCAATTCCAAAGATTATGTGAAAAAGTGCGATTGTTGTCAGAAACATGCACCAGTTGTTCGACAGCCTCCCAAGATGCTGAATTCCATCCCTCCCATCCCTTTTGCTATGTGGGGAATGGATATACTTGGGTCTTTTCCCATGGCTACTGCACAAAGGTAGTTCCTGATTGTAGCTATAGATTATTTTACTAAGTGGATTGAAGCTAAATCTTTAGCCAAGATCACAACCAAACTGGTTGCACAATTCCTGTGGGAAAATATCATGTGCAGATATGGAATCCCCCGTATCCTGGTCACCGATAATGGAACACAGTTCAATAATGAAGAATTCATGAAGTATTGCGATGAGAATGAGATCGAATTATGGTTTACTTTCGTAGTTCATCCACAAGCCAACGGGCAAGCGGAAGTTGCAAATCGCATAATTCTAGATGGGCTGAAGTAGAGGATTGAAAAATCCAAGAATAATTGGGTGGATGAAATACTCCCAATACTTTGGGATTATCAGACTACTTGTAGAGTCACAACCGGAGCAACACCCTTTATATTGACATATCGAGTGGAGGCGGTTGTTCTTGTGGAAATATCGTACTCGTCTCCCAAAATCCAAGCATACAATGCTGAAGAAAATGAGGAAGGGCAAATGCTAGCTCTGGACTTAATTGATGAAGTACGAGATGAGCCACATGCCAAGATAGTGGAATACCAGAAAAAGGCTTCTTTCTACTACAACTTAAGGGTGAAAGAAAGGCTCTTCAAGCAAGGTGACTTGGTTCTGAGGAAGGTGGAAGCTTTTGGTGCTGGGCAGAAGGGAAAACTCACCCCAAATTGGGAAGGTCCATACAAGATCAAAAGTGTTCAAGGAAGAGAATCCTACAAGATGGAGACTATGGATGGTTTTGAAGTCCCAAGAACTTAGCACGCTCAAAACCTGAAAGTCTATTATGTATAAGTCTGGTGGGAAAGATGTTCATTTACCAAAATGGCAAATAGGTTTAAAAGCACCTGGAAGCTTTGCTTGCTTAGGATTTTATGTTTTATAAGAATACAATTTACAAGTTTTAGTTTTACCTAGAATTGTGTAAGGGATGAATCCCAAGAGTTAATGGATTTTTTTTAAAAAAACTTCCAATATGTGATATCAAGTTTTAACAACACATAAGGTTATAACAAATGAACTAAGTCCATGAATTCAAATAAAAAAACATATAGTTCGATAAATAAAAGTGACTGATATAAGTTATGGACATAAATAACAAAGCCACGCAGGGCCAATAATAACTCTAAGGGGCCGAAGTACCCTTAGCATCTATCTCATCCCCTCCACTCTCACTCGATGTCTCAGTAGTATCGGTCTCCGAAGAAGAAGAGCCGAGGTCCGCTGCAGCAGGTCTGGAAGACGATTCTGGAGGAGGGAGAAGCTGATCCTGAGGGATATCATCTGAGACAACTACACGGGTACAAAACCTCTATAGTAGAGTCTCATCATCAGGACACACATAGTACGCCGGGTTAATGTCAGGACAAGCCTCGTTCACGGTCCCAAGGGCCGTGAAAAACCCGGGGAAACCTGAGTCGTCCCTAACCCTCATGGACTGAGCAAACTCATCCGTATCCAAGTAGGAATCAATGACCATGTCTTTATCCACCTTTAGAGTAACTAACTCAGTGTTAGCTTCCCCTAGCTCATCCTCCTTGCGCTTCAGCTTCTTTTCCAGCACATCATACTTCCTCTGTTGCCTCCTGAGGGCGTTATCTGCATTATCCAAGGCTTTCTTCCAGGCTTCGGCTTGTCTGATAGACACTTGGAAGTAGGCGTTGTTCTGAAAGATGATGAAAGTTACAAAGGTTTAAGGCAAGGGAAATAATGACATGACAATTGTGATAAAGAAAGTAAAAGAAGTATATACCGAAGCAATGGACTGAGCCCTTATAAGCTTTACCCTCTCCAAGTCTGGATCGGCCACGATATCTGTAAAGTCCTTTGGGGTCACAGAATGGTAGGACCAGTCTCATGAGTGCTTCGTTGAACCAACCACAGTATCCTCTCGAGGAAATCGCCAAAGAGGTTAGAAAGCACCAGTAGTAACAGAAGCAAAAGCAGCTGGAGTTTTAGTCCCCCCAGAAGAAGACTCCACCATAGGCTCCTTATGCTTCTTCAGAAAGGAGGGCTTTTTTAGCTTACCACGAGTATCCAAACCCGCAAGTCTAGCCTTCTTCATCCTGGCCGTTTCTTCGAAAACCGACACGACTGAATTATTAATCTCCTGAGCCGCTGAAAAAGAAATAATAACAGAAAATAAGTTATGTTAATTACGTCAAAAAGAAAGAAGACTTTTAAGAGAGTGAGAAGTACCCTTCTCAGTGACCGAAGAAAGTCCCACTTGGATCAAGGAGAACTCCTCCAGTAAAGTCCAGCTGGGAGTCTGACCATTGTCCTTAATAAGCTCATCATATATAACAGTTTCCTCGGGAGATAGGTGGATGGTTTTGGGGCTGCCATCAGTGACCTTCCCGAAGGAGGATCTAACAAAACTATCCCTCTAGTGCTGATTGTTATCAGGGATAGAATCACTGTTGAAGATTTGTGGAGACTTGGGTCTTTGTCTAATATAGACCCAACCAGGCTGGGCACTATTATAACATTGAAATTTTTCCTAAACATAGCTACGGAAAGGGGAAAACCACCCCTAAGTCATAAAACCATGAAACAAAGGATGTTTCTCTAGGCATTTGGAGGAAGTTGGCAAGGATTATTTTGTAAGTCAGCTAATAATCTAGGAATGAATTCATGAAAATGAAACCTAAGCCCAACATAATTGACATCTTCGTAAACAAAAAGGGTATCTAGTTTCCAGTGGCATGTACAATCACCACCTTCAACGGGAATTATTTTAAGAGGAGGTCAAATGTTATAAGTGGTATTAAGAAGGTCGATACTAGATGCATTATACCATTTATTACAATAATCGAAGGAATCTAAATGAGCATTAGATGGGTATTCATCTCCCCTAGTATTAATCATATCAATCAACGACATATAAGAGGAGCGAATCTCAATATCGTTACCTCGCTTAGAAGCTGAAGCAATCTTTGCTGCCCTTTCTGAACTTTTGTCAGCCATTAATGGAGGTTGAAGAAAAGCTTGAGGCGGAAGAAGGTGGCCGAAAAAGGCTGTTTTTCTACCGGAGAACTCTTGAAGTTTGAGAGAGAGGAGGAGGGCTTTTGAAAATGAGAAATAAGAAAGTGAAGAGTGGGATTTCACTTCACTCCCTCCTTTATATAACCCCCTAGCCGGTCAATGGGCCGGTAAAACTAAAATTTCAACCGGTTACAACTAGTTAAAAGCCCATCCTAAAGGCTTGGCCCAAATTCTAGAGGTTTCTAGAAGCTACCTGACAAATAAAATAAAAACAAAAATATGATATATATACACATATATTATATATATAAAGTAAATAACCCAGAAGACTCCAGAACATTCTGGATAAATCATGGATTAAAAAGCCCGTGTTGATAGGCCCAAGGCTTGGGCCCAATTGTTGTAGGTCCAATACAAAGCCCAGGGAAAAGGCCAATTAAAGGATAGAGCCTAATTTTTAATTTAAAAATCCTGATCAAAAAATAGGTCAGGATCCCAGGCGAAAGTTCGTGGTCAAAAAAACCCAAGACCAGGGTTTAAAGAGCCCTAAATTCGGTCAGAATCTACAAGTCAAACGTCAAAATCCCGGTCGAAGTTATGTGATCAAGAATCCCCACGACCAGAGTTAACTGGACCGTAATTCGGTCAGAAACTCCAAAGACAACCTTGAATTCTGACCGAATTTGATTAGGATTCCTGGTCGACCACTTATGATCGAAAGTAGTCACGACCATAACCATTTTGGGCCTTAATTCAGTCAGAAGTTAGAGGTCATGACCAAGTTTCGGTCAGGATCCTGATCGAAACTTCCCGACCGAAAGAAGCTTCGACCAGACTCAACGAGACCGTAATTCAACCAGGATCCTGGTCGAATGGATTCCTGGTCGAAATTATGAATAAAAAAAAGAAAAAGAAAAAAAGAAAGAAAGAAAAGAAATTTCAGGAAAATTAAGGACAGATCCTAGAAACTTAAGGATAAATCCTCGAAAATTAAGGATAAATCCTGAAAATTAAGGATAAATCCTAAAAAATTAAGGATAAACCCTAAAAAATTAAGGATAAATCCTAAAACTTAAGGATAAATCCTAAAAAATTAAGGATAAATCTTGAAACTTAAGGATAAATCCTGAAAATTAAGGACAAATCCTAGAAAATTAAGGATAAATCCTCGAAAATTTAGGATAAATCTTGAAAAATTAACGATAAATCCTGAAAATTAAGGATAAATCCAAGAAAATTAAGGATAAATCCTGAAAAATTAAGAAAATTCCTAGAAAATTTTCTGGAATTATGAATAAATTCCAGAAATTAGGGAAAATCCCAGAAATTAAGGGAAAATTCTTGTAAATTAAGGAAAAATACCATAAAATACCTAAAAAGTAGGAATAAGTTAAGGAAAGTAATAGGGAGGTTCCAAAACTAACCTGAAGCCACGTATAAGGCAAATCGTTGTAAATATGTAGGTCGCTCCACACTTTACGCAAAAATGATACCATGTAAGGGAACAAATGAACTTAACTTTTGCAAAATCTTTTACGGCTTCCCAGAAGTTGGGGGGAAAATGATAGGGACTAAAATAAACCCTGATTGCGTAATTAATATCTCATTAATTATACCCGAATCGGGCTGAAAATTAAGCCCATTATAAAGGGCCCAAAATCCTGAATATTAATTAATTTCATAATTAATTAATAAGGGATAAAACATCTGATAAGTAAAGTCCAAATAAGGACACAATTCCTTGAAGATTGGCCTCCAAGAAATCTCAAAGGATAAGGAATCAGTTCCCTACTTCCTAAGACTCCAATGTCCATACTAATTCTGAGACTTGTCCACCAAGTCTCCCAACCCTAACCTAATTCCAAGACATCCCATGCCTATATAAGGGGTCTCACCCCACAAATCAGAACTATATTTTTGACTTGATCTTTGGTGAACAGCAAGGTACGTAGGCATATTATTAAGGCATATTGAGTCAAGAAACACAAGAGCAGTCAAATCGAGCCTCGAAGCTCACGAAAACTAGCACTAAATATACCCTAAGTTTTTATCCATAACAAATATATATAAATAAAAATATGTACAAATGGTTTATGAGGGGACTCCTCTCAAAAAATAAAACTCGTTCGTGTTCAGGTTTGTGTTCAATAAGCTCTGTTTCGATTTTTTATGAAGTCGAGTTTGAACTATTTTTCTTATTCAATAAGTTTAACGAGCCGAATTGAACATTCTATATGTTCGAATCAAGTTCGTTTAACTTCGAACTCGAGTTCATTTAATAACAATCAAACATATATGAAAATTAAAAGATATATGCATGAATTCTAATGGCTAATGT
The DNA here is from genome assembly GCF_009905375.1 of Apium graveolens. NCBI lineage: Eukaryota > Viridiplantae > Streptophyta > Magnoliopsida > Apiales > Apiaceae > Apium > Apium graveolens. The sequence continues at coordinate 233,762,062 of NC_133650.1, read as the reverse complement.
CTATATTCAATGATTTAAAATGACATCATTATCATAAATTAATAATTCAAAAATAAATTTAATTGATTCTAGAGACATTAGCCATTTTAAAATTACAACTTCAAGTTTTAAAATGTTAAAACTAGAGCTTAAATTGCTAGAAAATATCCCGCAAAAAAAACCATCCATCCCTGAACATTTTGAGAACATTTCTTTAGTGTGGAGCTTTAACCTATAAACATGCAGAATTAAAAGCAATTAATATTCAATGGAATCTACGAACATTAATAACAATGGGAATTATTAATGTGAATAACGTAATCTCGGGTTGAATACAAAAGTAACAAAATGAAGTACGCAAGTGAAATAAATACATAAATAACTTGGCATTATTTTCAAAGAGGAAAAAACTAAAATCAGATCTAAACAATGAATCACTAAACACTCATTCAAAGATAGTCAATTTGTCAAGATATAGTCAGCAGCTGAAAACCAGAAAATTAGAGATATAAACAAATGCAGAGTTATCAGAAGTAGTCATTATAATGAATGTATAAATTGATTTATTTTCTCTGAATTATCTGAAACCCTATACAATTAACTCCTTATATTATGAAAGTATTTTACTTGTTTAAGGTGCTTCTTTTGCCATTTTTCAGGATACTGGAAAATTTAAATGAAAAAAATGAATATTGTTGATTAAATTTTTTCTTTCCGATCCCATTAAATTATTAAAATTATATGAGTATGAGCGAGCCTGAGATTTTTAAGGCCATGCGTGAAATCTTGAAATAGTTTCCTCAATTTATATTTCAATTAAAAATTTATGTAGTTATTTTTTAAATAAAATGAGCAATTGAAATATTTTATAAATAATTAATGCACACCAATAGTTTCACTTTAAAAAAGTTTAAATCTCGGATATTTTTAACAAAATCAGCAACCACACTTTTAACATCATGTTCATTCAAAATTTCACTTTCAATTTGTTATCAAAACAAGTTTTTCTTCTATCATAATTATTCGTCAAAACTACTTTTTTATCAATTGACCTTTTTAATATTAAATTTCAAAATGCATCGGTAATATTTATAAGCATGTATAAATTTAAAGGTCGTATTTTTTCGGGTCCTAGTATAGTCGCTTATCTCGCGCTACCCCACGCCACCCATGTATATAAGCCCTAGTGACCCATAAATCCGGAAGTGATCAGAGCCATTCTCAGGGCTTTTTTATAAGCGTAAAGTATGATCCCTACACACCCTTATGGTTACAACATGTGAAAATTATTGATTTTTAGTATCAATTTAAATATCTCAATCAACCATGTTTATTGTCATGTTGATGTCAATATTGTTAGTCAAAATTGAAGCGTAGAAGGCGTGTTAGATATATTTGAGATGTCATGTCTAATATATTTCATGTTTAGTTTTTAGATCTTAATAAACAGGAAATATCAGGACTTACTGGAATCAGTACTTACTGGAAGTCGGAACATAAGATCAGGACTTAAGGTCATATCAGAACTTAAGTACGGGAGGATTTACAGTTAAGGAAGGAAGCTGATTAACAGTAGAAGATAATGACTAAAACAAAAGAAGATATACATGGAAAGAATTAGAAGACTGGAAGACTTTTATAAGATATCTGATTGATATATTTTAGGAGACAGAATTATATTCCATATCAATTAAATGTTATCTTGTAACTGTGTAGTATATAAACACAAACATAGGTTTATGCTAGATGTGTTATCATTATCGAGATGTATTATTCATTGTAACCTAGCAGCTCTTAGTGGTATTTGTTCATCACTGAGAGAAAACAATTCCATTGTAACAGAATTTATTATATTGAATATATCTGTTTACTGTTACTAGTGTTCAAGATCGATTTGATTGTAATAACACTGTATTCAACCCCCTTCTACAATGTTGTGTGATCTAACAATTGGTATCAGAGCTTATCTATTAACACACATACAGTAAAGATCCAAATAATCATGTCTGAAGAAGCAGAAACTCCAACCAAGCCCACCAAAACTGAAGAAACTAAAAACACTCAAATCCACAGTCGATATGAGACTATTAGGGTTCCCATACTGAGACCTTCTGAGTATCCCATATGGAAAGTTAAGATGGCTATGTTTCTGGAAGCTACAGATCCAGAATACCTAGATAGGATTAATGAAGGACCATATAAGTCAACCAAGCTCTCTGTTGTAGTTGAAGATCAACCAACAAAGTCCATACCAAAGGAGAAAGGTGATTACACAGCTGAAGACATCTCATCTATTGCCAAGGATGCAAGGGTAAGGCATTTGCTGCATAATGCCATTGATAATGTCATGTCAAACAGGGTAATTAATTGCAAGACTGCAAAGGAGATTTGGGATGCCTTGGAGACAAGATGCCAGGGAACTGATACAATCAAATAGAACAGGAGGACTATACTCACTCAAGAGTATGAGCACTTTGACTCAAAAGCGGGTGAGTCATTAACTGAATTATATGACAGGTTTGTCAAACTCTTGAATGATCTATCACTGGTGGACAAGGAATATGATCTTGAAGATTCAAATCTGAAATTCCTTTTAGCTCTTCCTAAAAATTGGGATTTGAAGTCTACTACCATAAGAAATAACTATGCTCTTGATGAAACTACTCTTGATGAAATTTATGGTATGCTCAAGACTTATGAACTTGAGATGGATCAAAGGAGCAAGTGACATGGGTGAAAGTCAAGGATAGTTGCTCTTAAGGCTGAGGAGGAATCTCCTAAAGTTGCCGTCTCAAAGAAGGGCAAAGAAAAGGCTCTCATCATAAAGTCTGATTCAGAGTCATCATATTCTGATGATGATGATTCAGAAACTGAAACCTAACCAGAAATGGATGCTGATGCAGAGATGATGAAATTGTGTGCTCTTATGGTGAAGGGTATCACAAAGATAGCCTACAGAAAATTCCGAAAGGGAAAGAAGTTTTCCAGGAAAGGTGTAAGTGCTGATAAGAAAGGGTTCAGAAAGTCTGAAGGCAAAAGTGCAAAGTCTGACAGAGGAGACAACTTAAATGTCAAATGCTACAATTGTGGTGAAAGAGGCCACATATCTCCTGATTGCAAGAAAGGAAAGAGTGATAAAGGCAAGACACTTGTTACAAAGAAGAAAAGCTAGATGGATTCTTCAAATTCTGAAGATGAGGAGAATTATGCCTTGATGGCAAATGCTGATGGCAGCCCTGAAACTGCTGAATTGAAGGTACCTCAAATAACTTATGTTTTTCATACTGATGATATTACTGAATTGAGATTATATCTTAAAACCATGTTTATTAGTTACAGAGATCAAACTTTAACATGTGAAAGATTAACTTCTGAAAATCTTGCTTATAAGAAAAGGAATGACTATTTAAAAAAAGAGTTAGTTATATTTCACCAAACTCAGAAAGAAAGAGATGATGCTTTTTATGTTAGAGATGAAGTGCTAAAATTGAATGAATCTCTAAAAACTGAGTTAGAAAAAGAAAGAGAGATTATCAGGACTTGGACTAACTCTGGCAGAACAACTCAGAATTTGTTAAGTAGTGGAAACTGGAAAGAGGGCTTAGGTTATGGAGATGATAAAAGTGAAAAAGGAACTGAATAAATTGAGCCAAGTGTTGTTAAACAGACTACTAAGCCAAAGGTGAATCCTGTCAAGTTTATAGCTAAAACTATAAAGTCTGATTCTGGAAAAATGAAAGAGTCTGTAGTAGAAGTTAAGGAAAAGTCAACTTCTGACAAATTAGAATAGGATAAACCAGATAAAGTTAACATATGCTTAATGACAAAGAACCAGCTTAAGCATAAGCTGAAAGAAATCAGTAACGTCAACAAGGTAAAGGCAGCTAGGAAAAATAGGAATGGTAAGGAAGGTGTGAATAAAAGCAATAATTATATGCCTGTTCCTAATGCTCCTAGAAAGAAATGTTATAACTATGGAAACTCTAACCATCTTGCTTCTTTTTGCAGGAAGAATAAGAATATAAACTCTTTACCTACTAAATCAGGAATTAAGAGTTAGTCTGTTAGGTTTAAGCCACAAAATCCTTGTTTTCATTGTGGTAGTTTATGGAATTTCATTTATACTTGTAAGGAATATCATAGTTTGTATTATGATTATTATCAAATAAAACCTTCATTGAAGAAAGTTACTTTAATTCTTTCTAGTCTAAAGTCTGATGCAAAGTCTGATATAAGTTCTGATAAACAGCATGTTAACATAAACTTTGATATTAAATCCGCTGCAAATGCTAACAAACTTAAAATGGCCAAAGGATCCAAGGAAGTCTGGATCCTTAAAACTAATCATTAGTGGTCTTTGTGATTGTAGGGCAGCAGGAAAGATATCCTAGTATTGGACAGTGGATGTTCAGGACATATGACTGGAAATAAAGCCCTGCTATCAGACTTTATGGAGAAAGCTGGCCCAGGAGTTTCTTATGGAGATGGCAATATGGGAAAAACTTTGGGATATGGCAATATCAATCTTGGGAATGTCATCATTGAATTAGCAGCTTTTGTCTCAGGACTTAAACACAATCTACTGAGTGTAAGTCAAATATGTGACAGAGGTTATCATATGGATTTCTTTGAAGAACATTGTGAAGTTGTAAGTAATTCTACAGTCAAAGTGGTTCTAAAAGGTTACAGGCATGGTAACATTTATGAAGCCAGGCTTTCAACAAGTACTGATGGTTCTGCAATTTGTCTGTTGAGTAGAGCATCAATTGAAGAAAGCTGGAATTGGCATAAAAGACTCTCTCATTTAAATTTCAACAACATAAATGAGCTTGTAAAGAAAGATCTTGTGAGAGGATTTCCAAAATCAGTATTTGCTCCTGATGGCCTTTGTGATTCATGTCAAAAGGCAAAACAAAGAAAATCTTCATTCAAGAGCAAAACTTAAACCTCAATTCTTGAGCCTTATCACCTACTGCATGTTAATCTATTTGGTCCAGTCAATGTCATGTCTATTGTAAATAAGAAATATGCTATGGTTATAGTGGATGAGTTCACAAGATACACTTGGGTGTATTTCTTGCACAAGAAGAATGAAACTGCATCTACTCTAACTGATCATGTCAGACAGCTGGATAAGTTGGTCAAAGATTCTGTAAAATTATAAGAAGTGATACCGACACTGAGTTCAAGAATTCAATAATGGAAGAGTTCTTCGAAGAGCATGGAATCAAACAGGAATTTTCTGCACCTGGAACTCCACAGCAAAATGGAGTTATAGAAAGAAAAAACGGGACTCTCATTGAAGCTGCACGAACTATGATGAAGCAAGGCTACCAACCTACTTTTGGGCTGAAGCTGACAGACTGCTTATTTTTACACCGAATGCAACACTGATAAACAACCATGGAAAAACACCATATGAGATGGTGAAGAAAAAGAAGCCAAATCTAAAATATTTTCATATATTTGGATGTAAGTGTTTTGTTCTTAAGACTCATCCTGAACAGCTGTCAAAATTTGATCTAAAAGATGATGAAGGAGTTTTTGTTGCATATCCACTTTCCACAAAAACCTTCAGAGTCTAAATTTTAAGAACAAGGGTTGTCATGGTATTTATCAATATATCTTTTGATGATAAGAAGCTTACTGGACTTGAAGATTTCAATGATCACGATCAGTTGAGATTTGAAAATGAAGACTTAAATTCTGATTCTGTAAATTCCGATGACTTATACTCTGATCCTGTAAGTTCTGATGTCATTGAAACTGTGGTAACAACTCCAAAGGGAAATGCACCTGTCCAGGGGGAGCAAGCTGATGATCCTACCACAACTCAAGATTCTCAAGAAGCATCAGAACCTGTAACTGGCTCTTCAAGTTCTGATGAGCCAAATTCTGATAGTTCTAGAGACTCTGATTCTACAAATACTGAAGGATCAAACTCAAATTCTGAAGTCTCATAGAGCATAACTACAGGGGGAGTATCAGAAAATGCTGATGGAGATAACATGGATCATGGGGGAGGATCCTGTTTTAGAAATCAACTTCCATCTGCAAGGAAGTGGACCAAATCACATACACCTGACTTCATTATTGGAGATCCTGAACCAGGTGTTAGAACTAGAACTGCAATATCAAATGAATGTCTCTATCATTATTTTCTATCTTAGACTGAACCAAAGAAAGTGGAAGAAGCTCTTCAAGATGTTGATTGGGTGCAAGCAATGCAAGAAGAGTTAAATGAATTTGAAAGAAACAAAGTCTGGACCCTAGTGCCAAGACCAAAGAACATATCAGTTTTTGGCACAAAGTGGGTGTTCAGAAACAAAACTGACAGTGATGGCATAATTACAAGAAATAAAGCAAGGCTGGTTGCTAAGGGTTACTCTCAACAGGAGGGTATTGATTATGATGAAACATTTACACCATTTGCTAGATTAGAAGCCATAAGAATATTTTTGGCTTATGCTGCTCACAAAAAGTTTAAAGTCTTTCAAATGGATGTAAAAAGTGCTTTTCTCAATGGAGAATTGGAAGAAGAGGTGTATGTTGAACAACCTCCAGGCTTTGTAGATTTAAAATTTCCAAATCATGTCTACAGGCTTGACAAAGCACTTATGGCCTTAAGCAAGCTCCAAGAGCATGGTATGAGACTTTAGCTCAATTCCTTCTGAAAAGTGGATTTCACAGAGGTACAATTGATAAAACATTGTTCTACCTCAACCATGGAAAGGACTTACATTTGGTACATATATATGTTGATGATCTCATATTTGGTTCTACAAATGCCAAACTCTGTGAAAGGTTTGCAAAGCTAATGTAGTCAAAATATCAAATGAGTATGATGGGAGAACTTAGTTATTTTCTGGGCCTTCAAGTCAAGCAAAATGAAGAAGGAACTTTTATCTGTCAATCCAAATATACCCGAAATTTACTCAAGAAATTTGGAATGCAAGACTGTTCAATAACATCCACTCCCATGGCCACTGCAACCAAGTTAGATAAAGATATTGGTTCATTAGTAGATATTACTAACTATAGAGGTATGATTGGTTCTTTACTCTATTTAACTGCAAGTAGACCTGATATCATGTATGCTACCTGTCTTTGTGCAAGATTTCAGGCTGATCCAAGAGAACCTCACTTAATAGTTGTGAAAAGAATTTTCAAGTACCTTAAGGGTACAACTGATCTAGGATTGTGGTATCCTAGAGAATCAGATTTTAAGCTAATAGGTTACTCAGATGGAGATTTTGAAGGATGCCAAATAGACGGGAAAAGCACTAGTGGAAGCTGCCAATTTCTTGGAGGCAGATTAGTTTCTTGGTTTAGCAAGAAACAGAAATCAATTTCCATATCAACTGCAGAAGCAAAATATATTGCTGTAGGAAGCTGTTGTGCAAAAATTATTTGGATGAAGAATGAGTTACGGGATTATGGGTTAGAATTTTCTAAAATACCTATTTACTGTGATAATCATAGTGCAATTTCTATGATAGGTAATCCAGTTCAACACTCAATGACAAAGCATATCAGCATTAGGTACCATTTCATAAGGGAACATGTGATGGAAGGTACAATGGAATTGTATTTTGTTCCAACAGATTAACAACTAGCAGTTATCTTCAAAAAACCACTATGTGAAGCTACCTTTACAAGACTGGTAAATGAACTTGGAATGGTTTCAGGTTCTTTCTCTAAATCTGCTTAGTTTTTGTTCTCATGCATCAGACTTTATGATCAGTGTTTACAGATTGTTTTATTTTCTTATAATATGTGCTTTAATTGAAATACATTAAATGTTGATTGTTATCTGATGTGTTCTTTAAACTCTGATAGTGATTTGAATGTTCTGTGACTATTCAATCTAATGAGGATACATGTGCTAGATGCTGACATAGTAGTCCTTAACACACTAGAAATCACATGTTTGAATTAGTTGTTTATGTGGAAACTCATTAACACAAGCAAATTCTGATTTTGAGCTTAGTCAAGTTTACTTTGTGCGTCTTATTACTAAGTCAAAAACTAGATTCTTGCTTCTTATCTGTCAAATTCTGATGTCAGTAAATCTTAAGGATGAACCTAAATACTGATAAGTTTCACTAATTTGAAGAAAAGAAAAGAATAATTAAAGTCAGGTACTCCTTTGAGATCTAGAGAAAATAATGTGGAAGGAAAGACCCAAGTGCATTGCTGGTATTAAGTAATATGCATTAGAAAAGCAAATAAATTTTTCTTGGTGACTTTTCACATTCTCTGATTACTAGAGAAATACTCTGACAATAGCATAAATTCTGATAAGCAGTTGTGACTCACTTACACTGAGAAGCCACTGTAAAAAGGAATTTCAAAAAATGCATAAAATGAGCACAAACAGCTGAGGTGGACTATTGCATAAATTTGTTCTATAGTAGACTTCATGATTGATGACAGATTTTAAGCACTTTTCTTAGTTATGCCTTATTTCTAAGATGTACTGAAGTTTATCAGACTTTAATCTTTATATGATATTCTGCTGAATGCGCACACTTTCACTCCATATGAATGATGAAAATTACTGTGGTGATTAAGTTGTTTTTGACAAACAGTTAAGTGTCATTTGCATAAATTCTGAGTACAAGTTCTGATGAAAGTTCTGATGATTAAACTCTGAAGAATCAAGTCATTATTTGTATGAAGAATCATAGAAAAAGATATTCACTTTTTGAGTACATAAGCCATATTCTTATGACTGTTAATATCTGATATAAGTTAAAGTTCTGATATTAAATCCTGATGGAATCCTTGATGCTTACATGGCATTATTCTTTACTTGACTTATTTGTGGTAAAAACTGAAACGGTCATATTTAATCAGAATATATTTAGGTGAGATAAAAACAGTCATAATTATTTGGATTAGTGGTAAATGTGTTTGTCTTGAAAAACTGCATGTGCACATTAATTATTACTTATTTCTCGTGCCCATTAACTCCTAATTTCATTTTTACTGAATGTTCTTATTACACATTAGTCTAGGGAGACAAGGCATCATTATTTTTTTCATAACTATTAATCAGTCCTCTAGTCCCTTGATATTCCTTTGGTTATTTAACCGACATCTTGTGACGCCCCAAAATCCGAGGTTAGGAATCTCGGAGGCCACGCTATCTAAACTACTACAACCACATAACTCACACTACAATATATAAATACTCACGCTTCACGACCCCACACTTATCACACACACACACACACTTACAGGTTATTGTCTTGGAAACGAACCATTCATAACTAGAGTAATTCAACCATCAAGTGATAATACGAACCATCGAGCTAGCAGGAGCTTCATGCAGTGGAGAGATAGTACGATTGTAAGAAAAACTTTACTATCAATTGTAAGTTAAGTCAGTCAGGATTTGGTACGATGTAATAAATAAGGTTGTGGCTTGTTTTCATACTTTAACCTGTTGCGATCCGTGGTTTTGTGAAGCAGGGTCATTATAAATAATATTTCTTATACAGGTATATGTATATTGTGTGTGGTATGGACCCCAAACTTCTAACCCGGGTTTGGAGGGCGCCACAGGTTGGTATCAGAGCTACAGGTTATAAGTCACTGAAATAAGAGGTTTGGGTAGAGGGTTAGGACTAGGAATAGGAAGAAAGATAAGACATTATGAGGTTGAGTGTGATGGTATAGTAGGTCTCCGGCATGGTTCGTGTTGCGATTCGGGATTCCCAGCTTGCGATGTGATTTCCAGACAACGGCAATGGCAGATTTTGATTTCCCGGTGTCATTTGATCGTTTGGAGCTTTCCGTTCGAGGATCGTCATCTTCTCTCAGATTGGATTTGCACCTTATTCCTCCATCAATATTAATGGCACTACCTTCCGGTATGACAGTTGCACCTCTTCGAGCTATTCTACGCTATTCTACCATATCTTGATATGAGACTACCTATTTAAGAACCTCCATCCGTTTATTCTTATTTTACTGGACATTCGGTTGTGAGTGTATCTCTTTAGTTTACCCTACACCCTGTTCTATACCCTCAGTTTAAAACTTGTCCTATGAAGCAATTGTATCTATGAGGATGGATGTGGGAGTCGCAGTATATGGTGAGTATTGAGATACAAATAAAGGTGAGAAGAAGTTTAGAAAGAAGATTCAATTGTTTCGGAGGATAGCTGTTACCTGGTTACAAGAAGCTATTAGTAATTAGGCTACCCATGACTAGCTCGTGGAATGGAGTAGACAAGTGTTGAAAATAGAGAGTTAGAGTAGACAAGAAATGAAAGAGTGACAAAGGTAAGACACTTGTCACAAAGAAGAAAAGTTGGACACACTCTTCAGATTCTGAAGATGAGGTGAATTATGCTTTAATGGCAAATGCTGATGGCAGCCCTGAAACTGCTGAATTGAAGGTACCTCAAACAACTTATGCTTTTTATACTGATGATATTACTGAGTTGAGATTATATCTTAAAATCATGTTTATTAGCTACAGAGATCAAACTTTAACATGTGAAAGATTAACTTCTGAAAATCTTGCTTATAAGAAAAGGAATGACTATTTAGAAAAGGAGTTAGTTATGTTCCATCAAACTCAGAAAGAAAGAGATGATGCTTTTTATGTTAGAGATGAAGTGCTAAAATTTAATTAATCTCTAAAAACTGAGTTAGAAAAATAAAGAGAGATTATCAGGACTTGGACTAACTCTGGCAGAATAACTCAGGATTTAATAAGTAGTGGAAACTGGAAAGAGGGCTTAGGTTATGGAGATGATAAAAGTGAAAAAGGAACTGAACAAATTGAGCCAAGTGTTGTTAAACAGACTGCTAAGCCAAAGGTGAATCCTGTTAAGTTTGTAGCTAAAACTGTAAGTCTGATTCTGAAAAGATGAAAGAGTCTGTAGCAGAAGTTAAGGAAAAGTCAACTTCTGACAGATTAGAATAGGATAAACCAGCTGAAGTTAATATAGGCTTAATGACTAAGAAGCAGCTTAAGCATAAGCTGAAAGAAATAAGGAATGTCAACAAGGTAAAGGCAACTAGGAAAAATAGGAATGGAAAGGAAGGTGTGAATAAAAACAATAATTAAATGCCTGTTTCTAATGCTCCTAGAAAGAAATTTTATAATTGTGGAAACTCTAACCATCTTGCTTCTTTTTGTAGAAAGAATAAGAATATAAACTCTTTACCTCCTAAGTGAAGAGTTAAGAGTCAATCTGTTAGGTTTAAGCCACAAAATCCTTATTTTCATTGTGGTAGTTTATGGCATTCCATTTATACTTGTAAGGAATATCATAGTTTGTACTTTGATTATTATCAAATAAAATCCTCTTAGAAGAAAGTTACTTTAATTTCTTCTAGTGTAAAGTCTGATGTAAAGTCTGATATAAGTTCTGATAAACAACATGTTAGCATAAACTCTGATATTAAATCCGCTGCAAATGCTAACAAACTTAAAAAGGCCAAAGGATCCAAGAAAGTCTGGGTCCTTAAAACTAACCATTAGTGGTCTTTGTGATTGCAGGGCAACAGGAAAAACATCATAGTACTGGATAATGGATGTTTAGGACATATGACTGGAAATAAAGCCCTGCTCTCAGACTTTGTGGAGAAAGTTGGCCCAGGAGTTTCTTATGGAGATGGCAACATGGGAAAAACTCTGGAATATGGCAATATTAATCTTGGGAATGTCATCATTAAAACAGTAGCTCTTGTCTCAGGACTTAAACATATTCTGCTAAGTGTGAGTCAAATCTGTGACAGAGGTTATCATGTGGATTTCTTTGAAGAACACTGTGAAGTTGTAAGCAATTCTACAGGCAAAGTGGTTCTGAAAGGTTATAGGCATGGTAACATTTATGAAGCCAGACTTTCAACAAGTTATGATGGTTCTATAATCTGTTTGTTGAGTAGAGCATCAATTGAAAAAAGCTGGAATTGGCACAAAAGACTCTCTCATTTAAACTTCAACAACATAAATGAGCTTGTAAAGAAAGATCTTGTGAGAGGACTGCCAAAATCAGTATTTGCTCCTGATGGCCTTTGTGATTCATGTCAAAAGGCAAAACAAAGAAAATCTTCTTTCAAGAGCAAAACTGACTCATCAATTCTTGAGCCTTATCACCTACTGCATGTTGATCTATTTGGTCCGGTCAATGTCATGTCTATTGCAAAGAAGAAATGTTCTATGGTTATAGTGGATGAGTTCACAAGGTACACTTGGGTGTACTTCTTGCACAAGAAGAATGAAACTGCATCTACTCTAACTGATCATGTCAGACAGCTGGATAAGTTGGTCAAAGATTCTGTTAAAATTATAAGAAGTGATAATGTCACTGAGTTCAAGAATTTAATCATGGAAGAGTTCTGTAAAGAGCATGGAATCAAACAGGAATTTTCTGCACCTAGAACTCCACAGCAAAATGGAGTTGTAGAAATAAAGAACAAGACTCTCATTGAAGCTGCACGAACTATGCTTGATGAAGCAAAGTTACCAACGTACTTTTGGGCTGAAGCTGTGCAGACTGCTTGTTTTACGCAGAATGCTACACTCATAAACAAGCAAGGCAAACACCATATGAGATGGTGAAGAAAAAGAAGTCAAATCTGAAATACTTTCATGTATTTGGATGTAAGTGTTTTGTTCTTAAGAGTCATCCTGAACAGCTGTCAAAATTTGATATAAAAGCTGAGGAAGGAATTTTTGTCGGATATCCACTTTCCACAAAAGCCTTCAGAGTCTACAATTTAAGAACAAGGGTTGTCATGGAATCTATCAATGTATCTTTTGATGATAAGAAGCTTACTGGACTTGAAGATTTCAATGATCACGATCAGGTGAGATTTGAAAATGAAGACTTAAATTCTGATTCTGTAAATTCTGATGACTTATACTCTGATCCTGTAAGTACTGATGTCATTGAATTTGTGGTAACAACTCCAAAGGAAAATGCACCTGTCCAGGGGGAGCAAGCTGAAGATCCTATCACATCTCAAGACTCTCAAGAAGTATCAGAACTCGTCACTGGCTCTTCAAGTTCTGATTCATCTAGTTCTGATGAGCCAAATTCTGATAATTCTGGAAACTCCGATACTTCAAATCTTGAAAGGTCCAAGTCAAATTCTGAAGTCTCGGAGAGCATAACTATAGGGGGAACATCAAAAAATGTTGATGGAGACAGCATGGATCATGGGGGAGGATCCAGTTCTAGAAGTCAACTTCAATCTGCAAGGAAGTGGACTAAATCAAATACACCTGACTTAATAATTGGAGATCCTGAAGCAGGTGTCAGAACTAGAACTGCAACATCAAATAAATGTCTCTATCATTCTTTTCTATCTCGGACTGAACCTAAGAAAGTGGAAGAAGCTCTTCAAGATGCTGATTGGGTGCAAGCAATGCAGGAAGAGTTAAATGAATTTTAAAGAAATAAAGTCTAGACCCTAGTGCCAAGACCAAAGAACAGATCAGTAGTTGGCACAAAATGGGTGTTCAGAAACAAAACTGACAGTGATGGCATAATTATAAGAAACAAAGCAAGGTTGGTTGCTAAAGGCTACTCTCAACAGGAGGGTATTGATTATGATGAAACATTTGCACCAATTGCTAGATTAGAAGCCATAAGAATCTTTTTGGCTTATGCTCACAAAAAGTTTAAAGTATTTCAAATGGATGTAAAAAGTTCTTTTCTCAATGGAGAATTGGAAGAAGAGGTGTATGTTGAACAACCTCCAGGCTTTATAGATTCAAATTTTCCAAATCATGTCTACAGGCTTGACAAAGCACTTTATGGCCTTAAGTAAGCTCCTAGAGCATGGTATGAGACTTTAGCTCAATTCCTTCTGGAGAGTGGATTTCACAGAGGTACAATTGATACAACACGGTTATACCTCAACCATGGAAAGGACCTACTTTTGGTACAAATATAAACTCAGCAATTTTCTGGGACTTCAAGTCAAGAAAAATGAAGAAGGTACTTTTATCTGTCAATCTAAGTACACCAGAAATTTACTGAAGAAATTTGGAATGCAAGATTGTTCAACTGCATCCACTCTCATGGCCACTGCAACCAAGTTAGATAAAAATACTGGTTCATCAGTAGATATTACTAACTATAGAGGTATGATTGGCTCTTTACTCTATTTAACTGCAAGTAGACCTGATATCATGTATGCTACCTGTCTTTATGTAAGATTTCAGGCTGATCCAAGAGAACCTCACTTAATAGCCGTGAAAAGAATTTTCAAGTACCTTAAGGGTACAGCTGATCTAGGATTGTGGTATCCTAGAGAATTAGATTTTAAGCTAATAGGTTACTCAGATACAGATTTTGCAGGATGCAAAATAGACAGGAAAAGCATAAGTAAAAGCTGTCAATTTCTTGGACGCAGATTGGTTTCTTGGTTTAGCAAGAAACATAAGTCAATTTCCCCATCAACTGTAGAAGCAGAATATATTGCTGCAGGAAGCTATTATGCACAGATTCTTGGGATGAAGAATCAGTTACTGGATTATGGGTTAGAATTTTCTAAAATACCTATTTACTGTGATAATCAAAGTGTAATTGCTATGACAGGTAATCCAATTCAACACTCAATGACAAAGCACATCAACATTAGGTACCATTTCATAAGGGAACATGTGATGGAAGGTACAGTGGAATTGCATTTTGTTCCAACAGATTAACAATTAGCAGATATCTTCACAAAACCACTATGTGAAGCTACCTTTACAAGACTGGTAAATGAACTTGGAATGGTTTCAGGTTCTTTCTCTAAATCTGCTTAGTTTTTGTTCTCATGCATCAGACTTTATGATCAGTATTTACAGATTGTTTTATTTTCATATAATCTGTGTTCTAATTAAAATTCATTAAATGCTGATTGTTATCTGATGTGGAACTACATACTCTGATAAGTGTTTTTGAATCATCTGTGACTATTCAATCCAATGAGGATAACTGTGCTAGATGTTGACCTAGTAGTCTTTAAGATACTAGAAATCCTATATTTGAATTAGTTGTTTATGTGGAAACTCATTAACACAAGCAAATTCTGATTTTGAACTTAGTCAAGTTTACTTTGCGTCTTATTACTAAGTCACAAACTAGATTCTTTCTTCTTATCTGTCAAATTCTGATGTCAGTAAATCTTAAGGATGAACCTAAATACTGATAAGTTTCACTAATTTGAAGAAAAGAAAAGAATAATTAAAGTCAGGTACTCCTTTGAGATCTAGAGAAAATAATGTGGAAGGGAAGAACCAAGTGCATTGCTGGTATTAAGTAATATGCATTAGAAAAGCAAATAAATTTTTTTTGGTGACTTTTCACATTCTCTAATTACTAGAGAAATACTCTGACAATAGCATAAATTCTGATAAGCAGTTGTGACTCACTTACACTGAGAAGCCACTATAAAAAAGAATTTCAAAAAATGCATAAAATGAGCACAAACAGTTGAGGTGGACTCTTGCATAAATTTGTTCTATAGTAGACTTCATGATTGATGACAGATTTTAAGCACTTTTCTTAGTTATGCCTTATTTCTAAGATGTACTGAAGTTTATCAGACTTTAATCTTTATCTGATATTTTGCTAATGCACACACTATCACTTCATATGAATGATGAGAATTACTGTGGTGATTTAGTTGTTTTTGACAAACAGTTAAGTGTCATTTGCATAAATTCTGAGGACAAATTCTGATGAAAGTTCTGATGATTAAACTCTGAAGAATCAAGTCAGTATTTGTACGAAAAATCCAGAAAAAGATATTCACTTTTTGAGTTGGTAAGCCATATTCCGATGATTGTTAAAATCTGATAGAAGTTAAAGTTCTTATATTAAATCCTGATGGAATCCTTGATGCTTACGTGGCATTATTCTCTACTTGACTTATTTTTGGTAAAAACTGAAATGGTCATAGTTAATCATAAAATAATTAGGTGAGACAGTCATAATCATTAAGGGTTAGTGGTAAACGCGTCTGTCCTGAAAAACTGCATGTGCACGGTAATTATTGCTTATTTCCCGTGCCCATTAACTCCTGCCTTAACTTTTTACTGACTGTTCACACGTTGCCAGTGTAAATTGTCTGCCATGCTTCAAAAATCTAACTATTGAGTGGAGAGAGTATACATATGGGAGTTACAAGATTTTTTAATCTTTTACTTACTTTTCAATTCTTAATCTCTCTTATTCTTTTTCTCTCTAATATTCTCTGAAGCATTTTCTTACAGGACTTTTATCAAAAACCTTGCAAACACTCTCTTTCTCACTTAATCTTTTACAGAGATGGCACCAAAAGACTTGATTTTCAATGGAGCTAAGTTTGTTCCTAACAACTACTCGTCTATTCTTAGCAAGAATGAATCTCCATCGAAACTTCACTTTATTCAGGACTTTCTTGCTAATTCTGATATTGGGCATGCTTTGACCCAACCTAAAACAATCTTTGGAACTCAAGTGTTGGAGTTTTGGAGAAGTGGCGTATATGATGATGGTGGTGCTCATGGGTCCCCAAGTATCATCTTTATAACAGGGGAGGATGAGCATGTCGTGACGTTGGCTACAGTTCGCCAAGCACTGCAATTTCCTGAGAATTGCATTTATTCGACTATTGAGGAACCAGTTCTTCAACAGATGATGGCCAGTCCGGGGTATGAAAAGATATTGGCCAAGCTGGGTCAATTGAAGAGACCTTATATAAGGAGGGAATGAAGTTTCTTCTTTGACTGCATCACAAAGGCTTTTGCAAACAAATGTTCTAATTTTGATGCAATCCCAATTCTCAGTCAACAAATCGGGTATGCTCTAATTAATCAAACTAATTTTGATTATGCAAGTGCCATTTTACGTTTTATTGGGGATAGGATGACAAAAGATAGGAATACAGTTTACTTTGCTAGATTCTGTCAACTTATTTATAGTTCTTGTTGTACTGATAAGCCCCAATTAGCCAGTGAATTAATTTCACCATTTAGACTTGCTAAAAGAGCTTTTAATAACTTATTATCTACTGATAATAAGAAGGCTGTGTTGAGACCCCTCCAAATTCCCATATCTGTCAAACAAGTCTTAATAAATACACTGCACTATACCCTGATGTTCAACCATCTGAACCTCACTCTTCAGCACCTACCACCACTACACAAGCACCTCAAACTTCTCAACCACAACCAAAATCTACCATCAGGACATCTTTAAAACCATCAACTCAATCATCTCAACCTGAATCATCAGAACATACCATTAGACCTTCATCTTCTATGCCAAAGAGGACAAAGTCTACTCCTCAACCTCCACAAAAGAGAAGGAAGATGATTATCAGGGATGAATCTGACAGTGAAAAGGAAGCACAGGTTCATGCTTCAGGACCTGTGACAGTTGAAGCTGAGAATGTTACTTCTCAGAAAGAAACTGCAGCTCAAAGTCCTGATACTTTGAAGAGGAAATCTATAAACTCTGATGCTGCAACAAAAACTCCTTCATTGGCAAGGAGATTGAAGAAAATAAGGGCAAAGAGGTATAATGCTAAATCTCCATCTGAAGATACTATAAAAGCTGAGGAAGGGGGTCAGGAATCTCTGATCTCAAAAGAGCCAATAATAATCGAATCTCTGCCACCTCTAGCTATAGACAAAGACACTGTACAGGATACAGTGGTTACACCTCCAGCCTCTCCTCATTCAGGATTAAGTCCTGAAATTGATATCACTAGGCTGCACATTCCAACTGTTCTTTATTTGGAAGCTCCTACAGAAGCTCAGCAATCTCCAGTTCAATCTCCAATCTTAAATGCTGAGATACCAACTCCACCTGTTTCTCCAAAGCATGCTGAACTTCCTACAGTAGATGAGGTTATTCCTGAATCTCTAATTGCCTCACACACTGTTGTTCTGTCAGAACATAATGAATCTTCTTCAAGTTTTGAAGACAGTATTTCTGTTGAGACTCCAGTTCCCATTCTGGGAAAGGAAACACTGGTAAAGAAGTTTATTGAGCAGGATGCACCTATACCTTGGGAGGATACTCGCAGGGGAGTTGAGTAGACCAAGAAGTGGAATGATTCTGATTTCATTCTAAGCTCTAACATTCTGACAGAGCATGTGTCAAAAGCTGATGAGTTATTATCAAATTCTGATTTCAAGACACAGCTCAAGATCACTGCTCTCTCTGCCAAGCATCTTCAAGGTCTACACTGTGCAACTCAAGAAAAGGTTGATAAATTTCTGGAAAAGGCTGAAAAACTAGATATGGAAACCAAGCTTGATAAAAAGAGGTTTATCAGACCTATTTCTGAGAAAGTAGAAGCGATTGCGAAAACTCAAGAGAAGCAACTGCCCAAATTTCCGAGGTTCTGGAAAATCAAGCTTCTCAACAGGATCAATTGAATGAAATTCAAACTTTAGTAGAACTTCTTCTCTCACTCCTATATCAGATGATGCCAAAAAGGGGGAGAAGATAGTTAAGTCCTGTTGTGAATATGTTGTGTACTTGATGATTACCTAAACAAAACATCTAAGTAAGTTTTACTTAGTGAAATAATGTAGCACTCGACGGATAAGAATTATAGTCCCGACGGATAACTCGTTTTAGTCCCGACGGATGAGTAACTTATTATCCATCGAGTGAGTAGCTTATGTAATAATAAGTTTGTAGCACAGTGTTGTATGCACCTTTGTATAGAATCTGTAGTAGTATATAAGTCATGTTGACTTTAACTAGATATGCAGAATAGGTTGATTAACTGTACATAAGCAATGTCTTGTAATTCTGTATAAGTGAAATGAAGTCAAGTGCCAAAATAGCTATCAACGGATGCTTAACAAAGCTTCGACGGATGATCAAATGACTTTCAACGGATGTTTAAAATAGCAGTCGACGGATGATCAAGTAAGTCATCGACGGATGATCTGAAAGTCGACGGATGATCATATCAAGATTCAAACATCAGTTGAACAGTGAAAGCTGACACACAGCCGTCAAGTTGGATACAAACACACTGTGGAAGCCCATTAACTGGGTAATAGAGGACAAAAAGCAGCAAAGATCAAGACTGTTAGATTTTATATTTATTCAGTTCTTTTGACTTTGTAATCTTGGTAATATATAAACCAAGAGAGTAGCAAATAGAAAAACAACTAAGAGAGCTAAGAAACAAACACAGAGAAATCTTTGTAAGCACTATCTTTAGCATTTCCTGTGTTCTTAGTAGTTCTATTTTGTATAAGCAGCTGTGAGCATTTCTGCACACAGAGTCCTCTCGATATATTAAATATATCTCTGGTGGAATTGTTTAAATCCACCAGAAAGTTTATAAAGACTCTTGTTTATAATTACTCTTGTTTTGATTCATTAAAGTTTATATTTCGCATTGTGCTAATCAAAACAAATATATCTATAATTGAGTTGAACATTTTTATTTCAAGAAAAAGTTCAAGAATTCCATTCAACCCCCCTTCTGTAATTCTTGCTATATTGTTAAGGGACTAACAATTGGTATCAGAGCGAGCTCTTAATCTACAAAGAGTTTAAAGATCAAAACAATACAGCAAGATGAACAAGAAAGATGTTGGAGTCAAGATTCCTTTTCTTGATAAAGATAATTACCATCATTGGAAGGTAAAGATGCATCTTCATATGCTTTCTCAAGATGAGGCCTATGTGGACTACATAGAAAGAGGCCCTCATGTTCCAATGAGAGCTGCAACAGAAAATGAACCATCTGTTCCAAAGCCAAGGCATGAATGGTCTGAACATGATCTTGAACAAGTCAGGAAAGATAAAAAGGCCATGAACATTCTGTTCAATGGTGTTGATGCAGATATGTTTGATAACATCATGAACTGCAAGACTGCCAAGGAAGTTTAGGACACAATACAGATAATCTGTGATGGTACTGAGCAAGTAAGAGAAAATAAAATGCAGCTCCTGATTCAGCAATATGAGCATTTTCACAATGAAGAAAGTGAGTCACTCACTGACATTTTTAGTAGATTCCAAAAGCTACTAAATGCTCTTAAATTGCATGGAAGAGTCTATCAGACTAAAGACTCCAATCTGAAATTTCTCAGATCTCTTCCAAAGGAATGGAAACCAATGACAGTCTCATTGAGAAACTCTCAAGATTATAAGGAGTTTACTTTGGAGAGACTGTATGGCATTCTGAAGACCTATGAGCTTGAAATAGAGCAGGATGAAAGAATGGAGAGAGGAAAGAAGAAAGGAGGATTCATTGCACTAGTGGCTGAACTGGAAAAGGTGAAGGAAGTGAAGATGGAAGCTGTGGAATCAACTTCAAAGGCCTGTGAAAGCAAGGGTAAAGGGCTAGCTGTAGAAAGTGAAGATTCTTTGAGTCAAGATGACATGGAGGACATTGTTGAGCACCTAGCATTCCTTTCAAGAAGATTTGCCAAGCTCAAGTTCAAGAAGAACTTTGGAGCTGCCAAGCCAAATAGAAACATGGTGGATAAGTCAAAATTCAAGTGTTTCAAATGTGGCTTGGCAGGGCATTTTGCAAATGAGTGTAGAAAGTCAGATTCCAGTAAGAAGAGATTTGAGTCTATGGATTATAAGCAAAAATACTTTGATCTACTCAAACAGAAGGAAAGGGCTTTTATTACACAAGAGAATGACTAGGCAGCTGATGGTTTGGATGAAGATGAGGATGTCAGCTATGTCAATCTAGCCCTTATGGCCAAATCTGATGAAACAGAGACAAGTTCCTCAAGCAATCAGGTAATTACTACAAACCTTGCACATTTATCTAAAGCTGAGTGTAATGATGCAATAAATGACATGTCTACAGAATTGTATCATTTGCGTGTTACACTTAAGTCCCTCACTAAAGAAAATGCTAAAATCAAAGAAAACAACTTGTTTTTGAGTGAGAGGAATAATGTGCTTGAGTCTCAGTTTGTTGAGTTTGAGAAACTAAAAATTGAGTGTAGAATTGCTAAGGAGGAATTAACTGAGTCCTTGAAAAAGGAAGAAATTTTAAAGAAGCAGCTTGATCGTGAACAAGAGGTGATTAAAGCATGGAAAACATCCAGAGATGTTCATGCTCAAATCACCAAGGTTCAAGGAATTGAGTCCTTTTGTGATGAAGCCTGGAAAAAGAATAAGGAGAAACTAGAACCTATTTTGGTAGATGGATTGCTGACAGATGTCTCGACGGATGATGAGGACTATCCGTCGGATAACAAAATGTGTTATCCGTCGAATGATAAAAATCCTAATCCGTCGGCTGTGAGCAAACCCATTAGAAAAGCCAAATTAACCAAGCTAAATGAAAAGTATGGGTCTGTTTCCAAGAACTTTGTTTCAGGGGAGTCAAGTCAAGCCAAGAAAGGGAAGAAGGCTAATGTTGGTCACATGACTGTCAAACAGTTGAGTGACAGACTTGAGAAGATAGAGGTAAAAATAGAGACTAAAAGGAAAAACAATAGGAATGGAAAAGTAGGGATTAACAAACATAATAACTACACACCTGACAAATATGCTCCTAGAAAAATCTGTGTCAAATGTGGTAGTGTAAATCATTTGTCTGATAATTGCAAATCTGCCATGCCTACTCCCATGGCTGTTCAGCCTCAATTCTCTAACATGAATGTCATGCCTCCTATGCCTGTTAATACTATGCCTACACAGAACATGAATGCACAGTTTGCTAACATGGCATTTGCACCTAATCCATATTATGCTGCATACAATATGCCTCAAATGCCATTTAGCATGCCTTACTGGAATAACATGTTTGCACCAAGCATGCCATTTCCCGTTAGCCATAACATGCATAATAATTCTGTTACATCTAGTGGTTTCAAAGGCCCAACCCAAATGACTAAGGAAGAATCTGAAATTCCTAAGTCAAATGAGTTAAGACCTAAGAAACAGAAGAAGAAAGCTAACAAGGCAGGACCCAACGAAACTTGGGTACCAAAATCAACTTGATTTGATTTTAATGTGTGCAGGGAAACAGAAGGAATCTTTGGTACTTGGATAGTGGTTGTTCAAGACACATGACTGGTGATTCTACCCTGCTCACAGAGTTTGAAGAGAGAGCTGGCCCAAGTATCACTTTTGGAGATGACAGCAAAGGTTATACTGTGGGATATGGCTTGATTTCAAAGGACAATGTCATCATTAAAGAGGTTGCCTTAGTGGATGGTCTCAAACACAATCTGTTGAGTATCAGCCAGCTTTGTGATAAAGGCAACTCAGTAACCTTCAACAAAGAAACCTGTGTTGTGATTAATAATCAAAACAACAAAGTGGTTCTCACTGGTGTGAGAAGAGGAAATGTGTATCTAACTGACTTCAACTCAACGAAAGCAAAATCTGTAACTTGTCTTCTCAGTAAAGCAAGTCAAGATGAAAGTTGGCTATGGCACAAGAAGCTATCCTATTTGAACTTCAAGACCATGAATGAGCTGGTAAAGAAAGAGCTGGTTAGAGGCATTCCTCTGGTGGAGTTTATAAAGGATGGACTGTGTGATGCCTGCCAAAAAGGGAAGCAAATTAAAGCATCTTTCAGGAAGAAACTTGATTCAACAATTGAAGAACCTCTGCAACTGCTTCACATGGATTTGTTTGGACCAGTCAATGTATTGTCAATCTCAAAGAAAAGATTTTGCCTAGTAATTGTAGATGATTTCTCAAAGTTCTCTTGGACCTATTTCCTAAAGTCCAAAGATGAAGCTAGTGAAATCATCATCAATCACATAAGGCAAGTTAACAATCATCCTGATTTCAAAGTTAGAAGAATCAGGAGTGACAATGGAACTGAGTTCAAGAACTATGTCATGAGAGCATTCTGTGAGGAAAATGGGATCTTGCATGAGTTTTCAGCAGCAAGGACTCCACAACAGAATGGAGTAGTGGAAAGAAAGAATAGATCTCTTATTGAAGCTGCAAGGACAATGCTTGAAGAATCAAAATTACCAACATATTTCTGGGCTGAAGCTGTCAACACTGCATGCTACACTCAGAACATCTCTCTGATTAATCAAGCAAAATGCAAGACACCTTATCAATTGTTCAAAAACAAGAAGCCAACTCTGAACTTTCTTCATGTCTTTGGTTGTAAATGCTATATTATGAGAAATCAAACTGATCAAAATGGGAAGTTTGATGCTAAAGCAGATGAAGGAATTTTTGTTGGATATGCTGTTGGTAAAGCATATAGAGTCTACAATCTAAGAACCAATATTGTTGTTGAATCTATACATGTTGTGTTTGATGATAAAAAGATTGAAGGACTAAAAGATGGAGATTACCATGAGAGCCTCAAATTCGACAATGTTGAGATGGTCAGTGATGAAAGTGATGATGAGAGTGATCAAGAAAAAGTGTCTAAGGATAATGCAGACAAATCTACTACAAATGAAGCACAAAACTCAACATCCGTCGAGTTACATAATGCTTCATCCGTCGGAAGGCAATCTGTATTATCCGTCGGAAGACAACCTGCCTCATCCGTCGATACTCAAAATTCACCATCCGTCGGGTTATCAAAAGGAGCAGGAAGTCAAGGCAGATCACCCATAGAAAGCACCCCAATCTCAAATCAAAGATCCACAAACTCAGGGGGAGTTTCTAGCAATCAAAACTCAATCACACTTCAAGACAACATTGAGGTCTCTTCATCTAGGGCTAATCTACCTCAACCAAGAAAATGGACAAAAGATCACCCCTTTGAACTGATTATTGGTGATGTTTCTTCCAGAGTTCAAACCAGGAGAGCAACTCAAGAAGAATGTCTATACAGCAGCTTCATGTCTAAGGAAGAACCAAAGAAGGTAGAAGAAGCCTTATTAGATCCTGATTGGATTTTAGCTATGCAAGAGGAGCTAAACCAATTTGAAAGGAATAAAGTATGGGAGCTGGTACCCAAGCCTAAAGGAAAGAATCCAATAGACACCAAATGGGTATTCAGAAACAAGATGGATGAAAATGGTATAGTAGTAAGGAACAAAGCAAGATTGGTTGCTAAAGGCTATTGTCAGCAAGAAGGGATAGATTTTGATGAAACATTTGCTCCTGTTGCAAGACTTGAAGCCATCAGAATCTTCTTAGCCTATGTAGCCCATGCCAATTTCAAAGTCTATCAAATGGATGTCAAAAGTGCCTTTCTGAATGGAGATTTGGAGGAAGAAGTGTATGTAAGTCAACCTCCTGGTTTTGAAGATCCAAATTTCCAAGAGTATGTCTATTATCTACTGAAAGCACTTTATGGACTGAAGCAAGCACCTAGAGTCTGGTATGACACTTTATCAAAGTTCCTTTTGGAAAATCACTTCACAAGAGGTACTGTAGATAAAACTTTATTTTTCAGAAATGTGAATGGCTCTAACATACTTGTTCAAATTTATGTAGATGATATTATTTTTGGCTCTACAGATGAGAAACTTTGTAAAAAGTTTGCCAAACTGATGCAAAGCAAGTATGAAATGAGTATGATGGGAGAACTAACTTACTTTCTTGGTTTACAAGTTAAGCAAGTTAGTGATGGAATATTCATTAGTCAAACTAAATATATTTTTGATCTTTTAAAGAAGTTTGATCTAATGGATTGCACATCTGCAAAAACTCCCATGGCCACTGCAACTAAGCTTGAACTAAACACTACTGAAAAGTCTGTGAATATTTCAAGTTATAGAGGCATGGTTGGCTCACTTCTGTACTTAACAGCCAGTAGGCCAGATATTATGTTTGCTACATGTTTGTGTGCTAGATTTCAGGCTGATCCTAGAGAGTCTCATTTGATAGCTATTAAAAAAAATTTCAGATATCTCAAAGGAACACCAAACCTTGGCATTTGGTATCCTAGAGATTCTGGTTTTGATCTAACTGGTTATTCAGATGCAGATTATGCAGGTTGCAGAATTGATAGAAAAAACACAACAGAAACCTGTCAATTTTTAGGAGACAAGCTTGTGTCCTGGTTCAGTAAAAAGCAAAATTCAGTTTCTACTTCCACAGCTGAAGCTGAATATATTGCTGCTGGCAGTTGCTGTGCACATATTTTATGGATGAAAAATCAATTGCTAGACTATGGTTTGCAAGTTAAAAGGATTCCTATTTTCTGTGACAACACAAGTGCAATTGTCATCACTGAAAATCCAATGCAACATTCAAGGACAAAGCATATAGACATCAAGTACCATTTCATAAGGGAACATGTAATGAATGGTACTGTAGAGTTACATTTTGTTCCAAGTGAGAAGCAACTTGCAGATATTTTTACCAAGCCACTGGATGAATCCAAATTTTCTAGGTTGGTAAGTGAGTTAGGTATGCTTAATTACTCTTGAATTTATCTGTATTATTCTTGCAATTTGAAAAGAAGCCAGAAATTTAGTTGAATTTTAGTCTTGGATGAAATTTTGGCTAAGTCAAAATTTGTATCTCAACGGATGACCATTATCCATCGGGTTGAGTCATCCATCGATATACAAATTGTAAATAAATATCAATTACTTTTCTGGAATATTTTAAAGCTCGACGGATAACATTTTATCCTCATCCGTCGAAGTATCTAAATCTGAACCGTTAATTCCCTGAACATTATCCATCGAGTATACTCACAGTTTATAAGCATTACACGACGGATAATGGGTGGAATTTTTAAAGCTTATTTTAAAACGGTCGTTTTAGGCAATTTCTATTGGGTAATTTACTTCTCTTTATTATTTTCATCCGTTGAGTCTGAGCAAAGTATAAAAGCCTATTTCATTTTAATCATTTTCTTTTATCATTCTCAAATTCAACTGTGTTATTTCATTCTCTCTCAAGCAAAAATCCTCTTTCTCTTCAAGCTTTTCTTCTCTAACAATGGCACCCGTAGTAAAGATCATGTCACAGACTGGGTTCATCTATGAGAAGAACAACTTCACTGCCTTGGTCAATAAGGGGATTCAGCAATCTGAAGACTATCATAAGATAATGGACTTCGTGAAGAACTGTAAGTTAAGTTTTGCTATGCTGGAATCACCCACAATCTATTGTGAAGTTGTTGAGGAAATGTGGACAACAGCAATCTACAACTCTACTGACAAAACCATCACTCTGACCATCAAAGGTAATGATTTCTGTATCAATAGTGATGTAATAAAAGCATGTTTCAAGATTCCTGATGATAATGTAACTGCACCACACACTGACACTGATATTGTCAATATGCTTAATTTCATTCATTATGCACTTCCTACTGCAAAACTAAGTGAAATTAGAAGACTAGGTCTTAGGAAGGAATGGAGTTACTTGTGTGATGTAGTAACTAAAGTATTTTCTGGAAAAATCAGTAATTTTGATTCTGTGAACATTTCCATGCTTAACATGCTATACATGCTAGTTACAGACAAATATTATAATTTCAGTGACCTTGTTGTGTATGAGTTAGGTTTTAAATTAGGTGACTTAGCCAAAAGAGGAAAGAATATTTATTATGCTAGATTTTTCATGCTTTTGGCTAACCATCTTTGTCAAGAGATTGAACTTGAGAACCCAAACAACAAATTAGCTTGTTGGGTTCAAGAGAGAAGAATCATTGCAGACTTGAACAGAGCCAACCATCACAAGGATGTGCCAATGTTCTATTTTCCTGTAATGCTGACACCTCAGGTAAGTAAGGTAAGTTTATCCATACCCTCAACTATTCCAATCTATTCTATTTCTTTGACTTCAGGCATAGCTATGGCAACTGTGAAAATGACCAAACAGTTGCCTGCCAAAGCTGCCAAAACAACTGCAATTCCCAAATCCATATCAAAGAAAACCCCCTCTGGTATCTCTCAAAAGGTACCAGTTGAAAAATCTACCAAAGCCAAAGAGGGGAGTGTGAAGGAGGGTAAGATAGGTGAGGGAAGGGGTGAACATCAAAGAAACCCCAAGGATAAGGTTGGAGAGATGAGTGAATCCCAGCCTAGCCACACTGCAGTTTCCCAACAAACTACAGTGCTTAAAAAGGACAGAAGCTCACTTCTAGCTGCATCCTCCCAAAAGGATGTGGCTATTGAACAAAGCTCTCATCCAAGAGCACAGGCCAATAGGGTTAGGGACACAAGCTCACACCAAACTTACACTAGAAAGAAGAAATCCAAAACAACTGGGGATGCACAGGGCACACAATTAGTGCAAACTGGTGCTAAAGACACAGTCCCTACACCTTCTCAAATTTAGATTGATGTGGCTCCAATAAATGTGGAGTCACAGCCAAAATCTCTCATTATAGAAGCCACTGAAACACAATACTCACCAACCAACTCATTGGAAGTGGACATGATAAACACTTCAATTCCTGATTCCCCTTCTTTAACTCTATTGGGGAAGCCAAAATCCAGTACAAGTGAGCAGCATCTTTTAGATGATTTGTTGGCTCACTTGCCAATTCTTTCTGATTCTATTGTGACATATGTGCCTCAAATAACTTCAATCAACACAGAGTCAACAATAGTTTCTCTTCCCGCCTCATTCATTTCTACTCTCTCAATGGATATTGCTCATCCGTCGAGTAGTGATTGTATCCCGACGGATAAGCTTAACAGCAGTTATCCGTCGGATAGCTTTACCACTCACCCGACAGATATCACTTATCCGTCGAGTGTCTCTGCACAACTTCAAACTTCAATAATTTCAAGTGCAGAAGATTTGGTGGTAATACAATCACTCTTAGGACTGAGAGAGGAGAGTGTAGTGAGTGAGAGGTTGGGTTGCTCCCAGGCAAAAGGAGAGGAAAAGAGTGAATCTCAGCAATCCATTCATTCAGGATTGGCAAAAGTAAGTGAGAGGAGTCCCACCTTAGTAGGTGAAGGTGAGGGTGTGAGGGTGGGGAGCCAGGGTGAGACCCTGATGCAACAAAAGATAGAACATGAGAGAAAAGCAGGTACTGGAGAAATAAGGATGGAACCAGCCATTGCTAGTGAGTCAATGATTGTGGATGATGCTGAAAAGGAAAGACAATTTCAGCAACATTACAAAGCTGTAATTGATAACATTTCCTTGGATGCTGACACTTTTACTCACCCTGTTTCAGCCTATCAACTGTTGGCTGCTCAGGGCAATATGGAGGCAGAGCAGACTTTGCACTTAGTGCACACCATAGAATCTCTTCAAAGAGATAAAGCTGCTGTAAACAGGATGCCTCCTCAAGCTGGAGAGCCATCTGAAGAATTTGGAGTAAATTCTGATGATGATGACTCTAGTTCTTTGAATGGTAGCATGAACTTAGGGGGAACTGAAGGCCCAAGTTCTGCTTTAAGTTTACCTGAATGGGCATGGGCAAAGTAATTTACACCAGGACAATTTGAGGTGTCTTTGGTAAAACAAGTAACAGCTATTCAGCAAGCCCTTCAGGAAGCTTCAGATGCTGGTACCAAGGCTGTTCTTAAAGCTCATCTAGACTTTTTGCACTTAATGAAGATCCAACACTCAAGACAGAATATCAGTGTGGATGAATTGAAAAAGGAGATAGCTGACTTAAAGACATACAACTCTGAGAAGCTGGATTCAATAATGCCATATGGTACCATGCATGATCTATTACTAAGGTTGAGAAGAGAATCAGATTCTGACAAGAAGATAGCCAAGCTGGAGACCAGAGTTCAAGTTATTAAGAATTCAGTGGCTCTACTTCTTCAAAATCAACAGACTCAGACAAATCTTCTCATGCAACTGGCTAAAGCACAAGGCCTAACACCTCCACTTGATGATAACAAAAAGGGGGAGATAGAATCAAGTAAAGAGAATCAAGTAAGGGGGAGAAAGGACCAACTGAGGGGGAGAACATTTTAGTTCAAATCAGCAAAGTAATTGTACCTTCAATTACTATCTCCAAGCCACCAGTTGCAGATGGTATAGATCTTATAAATGCAGCAGCAGCAAATTTGAAAGATGCTGATAAAGAAGAGTTGACTCTGATCAACTGGAAAAAGATTGATGAGGAAATACAGAAAAAGTTTCAATTAGTCAAGGAACCAGATCAGTCAGCCATCCATCACTCTCATGTCAAGCCAATCAATGTGAATAAGATGAGCATGAACTATCTGGAGAAAGGACAATCTTCCTGCATCAAGACTACAAAGGTTGAGATAATTCTTAAACCAAGGGCAAACTATCCAAAGTCATCTTTGAAGAACCCTATGGATACTGTGTATGAGACACCCAAGCCTGATGAAAAGAAGCTTCTGTCAAGATCTATTCTCCTCTACAAAGATCCAGCTCATTCAGTCTCAAGAAAGAGAATTGCAAAGATATTCAGAAATGGGAAGGAAATTTGTGTGGTAGCTGGACATCCACAATTTGCTCATGCAAAGGAAGAAGAAAAAGTCAGATTGAAGCAGGAAAAGAGGCAAGCTGCTCTAGATGCAAAGAAGTCTAAACAAAAGAAAGAACAGTTTGCTATCTTGACCAAGCTACAGGCTGTGAACTCTTCTCAACAAATTCCCTCTCAACCAACTCAAGCTACTGAATCAAAGAAGAAGATTGAAGAACAGAAGAAATCTCCAAGAAAGAAAGAACTGGCTAAAAGAACAAAAAGAAAGTTGGATATTGTTAACAAGGAATTGGAAGATCAATTTCCAATGGAATCCACTAAAGCTGAAACTCAAGCATCAAAGCCCTCTGTGGTATTTGAAGACATAAGGGTGGTGGACCCCTACAGGAACATACATGGAGAGCCTATTGTGCCAAAGGATGAGCCAATAGAGTGGGATAAATTACCAATTCCTGACTTCAACTTGCCAATTCTCACCAAGCCAAGAAGGAAAAAATCAAGGGCAGTCAAGAAAGTGAAGCTGTCACCTCTCAAATCCAAGGCAGTAGTTAAAGCTCAACCCAAGATCAACAAGGGAGACTACTTGTACTTGTGTGACATCAACGAATTCTCAGACCTAAACCTTTATCAGGAGGAGCTGGATGAGGTAAGGGCAATTGATGCCTACAGAAACCTACCTGAAAGGTTGGTATTCAAGTACAAAGGAGGAAGGGAGATTCAGTGGCCTCTTCACAGGATACTTCAAGAAAGCCAAGCTGTGTTGATCAAAGTCTATTCATCCTTCAAGAAAAACTTTGGGTTTAATGTAACTGCAAGAAGATTAGTATTGAAGAAGATTGAAGAGCTAAGGAGTGTTAGAGCCAAAGATGCACTACCCAAAACTCTTAACATCCCATACACAGGGAGAAGAGTGCATCTAAGGCCCTACTGGCTGATGGAATTCATGGATGACAAGGGTGTGAGAAGATTCTTCAGATTAGAAGACCAATTGAGTATCTCTAGCAATGAGACTCTCTTGGAAATGCAAGAAATGTTAGATCTCTCAGAATCTGATGAATTAGAATTCCACAGACAGCTCCAGAATCAAATTGAAGAAAACAACAGAAAGCTTGGAAGAAGATCCAGACCTTCAAGAAACTAGAAAAATCTGCTCAGGCTAGAGGAGCATCTTGAACTAACTG
This sequence comes from Apium graveolens, assembly GCF_009905375.1. Taxonomy (NCBI): domain Eukaryota; kingdom Viridiplantae; phylum Streptophyta; class Magnoliopsida; order Apiales; family Apiaceae; genus Apium; species Apium graveolens. The sequence continues at coordinate 233,731,628 of NC_133650.1, read as the reverse complement.
TGAGCCAAACCTTGTATATCCTGTTTAAATTGAAGCACTCTCAGTTTTACCTACTTATCTTTAAAGATATATGTTTAGGATGTTTTGTTATCATCAAGTATCTCTTAATTTATGGCTACAATTCCAGTAGACATAAATTGGGGGAGATTGTTGTGAATATGTTGTGTACTTGATGATTACCTAAACAAAATATCTAAGTAAGTTTTACTTAGTGAAATAATGTAGCACTCGACGGATAAGAATTATAGTCCCGACGGATAACTCGTTTTAGTCCCGACGGATGAGTAACTTATTATCCATCGAGTGAGTAGCTTATGTAATAATAAGTTTGTAGCACAGTGTTGTATGCACCTTTGTATAGAATCTGTAGTAGTATATAAGTCATGTTGACTTTAACTAGATATGCAGAATAGGTTGATTAACTGTACATAAGCAATGTCTTGTAATTCTGTATAAGTGAAATGAAGTCAAGTGCCAAAATAGCTATCAACGGATGCTTAACAAAGCTTCGACGGATGATCAAATGACTTTCAACGGATGTTTAAAATAGCAGTCGACGGATGATCAAGTAAGTCATCGACGGATGATCTGAAAGTCGACGGATGATCATATCAAGATTCAAACATCAGTTGAACAGTGAAAGCTGATACACAGCCGTCGAGTTGGATACAAACACACTGTGGAAGCCCATTAACTGGGTAATAGAGGACGAAAAGCAGCAAAGATCAAGACTGTTAGATTTTATATTTATTCAGTTCTTTTGACTTTGTAATCTTGGTAATATATAAACCAAGAGAGTAGCAAATAGAAAAACAACTAAGAGATCTAAGAAAAAAACACAGAGAAATCTTTGTAAGCACTATCTTTAGCATTTCCTGTGTTCTTAGTAGTTCTATTTTGTATAAGCAGCTGTGAGCATTTCTGCACACAGAGTCCTCTCGATATATTAAATATATCTCTGGTGGAATTGTTTAAATCCACCAGAAAGTTTTTAAAGACTCTTGTTTTTAATTACTCTTGTTTTGATTCATTAAAGTTTATATTTCGCATTGTGCTAATCAAGACAAATATATCTATAATCGAGTTGAACATTTTTATTTCAAGAAAAAGTTCAAGAATTCCATCCAACCCCCCTTCTGTAATTCTTGCTATATTGTTAAGGGACTAACAAGTCCAAATGCTCAGAAGATCAAATACTGAAGAAGACATATGATGAAACTGATGACCAGGGAAACCCTAGTAAGGGTAGAGGTCAAGTTCAGAGTAAATAAAATAGCAAAGTAAAACTAAACTCTGATGCAAGCAAATCTTCTACTCAAAAGAAGACAAGTTTTGAAGCTGCTCAAACTGAAAATCTGATAGCAAGTACTGATATTCAAAATCTGAGATTAAGTTCTGATGAGCAAAGTCTGACAAAGCCTGATGTTTTGATACAAGGTGGAAGTCAAGATTCTCAAAAGTTCATGCAAACTCTGAAGCTCAAGGGAAAGCAGACTATTGTCTACTTCAAGGATCCCAAGATTCAGACACTTGATGAAGAAATTGCTAGAAGATTGTTTCTGAAATATAATCCAAGAATGGATTTAGATAATCTCAAGGAGGAAGAAGCTAGATTTAAAGCTGAAAAGACAAATCTAAAGTCAAAAGCTTATGTTGCAAAGAAACCTCCAAGGCCTAAGGAGAAAGGCATTGTGATCAAAGAGAAGACAATTTATGAGGCATAAAAGCACAAAACAAGATCACAATCTGAGATTGATCTTAAATGGAAAGGAAAGGAAAAGGTTGATGAACCTACAAAAAAGAGGAAAATATCTTCAGTCGTGATAGATCCTGTCTATCAAACTAGAATTCATGATGATGATACTCTGACTGAAGAAGATGTTCAAACTCTGAAAAGAAAGAAGATTTCTGAAGAATCAAAGACAACCTCTGACAAAGCTCAAGTTGTTCAGAGTGAAGAACAGCAAGCAAAAGCAAAAGCAGCAAGTTCTGATAAAGTCAAGAAGTCAACTTCTGACAGTGCTCAAGTTGATTTAGACAAAATGGAAGTAGCTGATAAAAAGAAACTTCTGTGGAAAAATTTCAAACCATCAGATCCAAAGAAAAGCCAATTGCTGTCTGATTTCATGTCTATTGGGTTAAATGCTAGAGAACCAAGAGACAAGGCTGGACTAGGTTCTGATGAAGCTAAAATCAAAACAGGACTTGAAGTTGCTACACGAGATCCATTTTTACTAACTGACAAACCTCTTGAAGAAGTTACTCAGAAACACCTTAACAAGGTTATCTCTGTTCAAGTGGTACTGGATGCTCATGATAAGCACAACATCAAAGAAAATATGATTCTATTTCTTGAAGATGGAAGGACATGTCAGATGTTAGAATCAGATGTACTGAACAAAACTCTGAAAGATCTTCCATTCTTTCATTACCTTTTAGAGGTAAAGTCTAATGTTAGGTCACACACACTGTAGAAGGGGGTTGAATACAGTGTTTACTACAATCAAATCGAATATAAGAACTCAAGTAACAGAACACAAATTTTATTCAACACAATAAAATCTGTTACAAAGAACTGTCCTCTCTCAGTGATGAACAAATTATCACGAGAGCTGCTAGGGTTACAATGAATAATAATCTCGATTATGATAACACATATAGTGTAAACCCTATGTCTGTGTTTATATACTACACAGTTACACGATAATCTTCTAATTGATATCGAATATAATTCTGCTTCCTAATATATATCAATCAGTTAACTTTTCTTCCAAGTATTCTATTCTTCATAGAATTCTTCTCCATGCATATCTCTTCTTATTTTTGTCTTGATCTTCTTTCCTTTCAATCAGCCGCCTTCCTTATCTGAACATCTCCTTAAGTCCTGATATTATCTCCTGATAAATATCTCCTGATAACTTAACTTCTGACAACTTAAGTTCTGATATCTTATGTCCTGACTTCAGTATAAGTACTGATTTCCAGTTAAGTCTTGATTTGTCCTGTTAAGTAAGATCTGAAAACTAAACATAAATCATATTAGACATGACATCACAAATATATCTAACAATCTCCCCCAACTTGTAAATTAGCATAATATACAAGTTTAACAGATATTTGATGACGTCAAAAACATTAAGTACAAATGCATGAGAATTTGACTAGATAACTACAACTTACAGTTCTTGTAGCTTTACCATCCTTAAAGTTTGATTTCAGCTTCAATCTATATACACTTCAGAATTTAAGCAGTTGTAGATCTTTGACTTGGCTTCAATTTCAGATCTCTTTGATTTTAGGAGTTGTTCTGAGATAGTTCTTCAACAAACATCTCTCAGCATATTCAAGTTCATTGACCATCCTCCTTTTAGCATTTTTCAGTTCAACTGTATCTTCACCAGTTTGAAAGATAGCAGCCCTGAGATCATTTATTTTAGCTTTCCTTATATCCTGATCTAGTCTGATGATGTAGGCTTTATCAGACTCAAGATTGAATTCAAGTCCCTTAATACCAGAAAATGTAGTGATGATTTTAGCAGTATTAGGCTTCATTTCAACAATTTCTCCACTGTGAGATCTGTACTTAGGACAATATGGGCTGTCAGACTTTACAGAGTAAAGTTTCTTCTGTCTTTGAATATTTGATTTTAAACACCCTGCAGCACCATCTGTTGATCTGTTTTTTACTTGAAGCAGAAATAGAACATGTTCCAGTTCTTCAAAATACTTCAATAAAATTGTATTCTCTCTTATTTGGAATACCCTCCCATCTGTCATGAAGTATAACATGATATCTTCTTTCAAAACAGAGTGGTAAACCATTTGTACAGATTCAAGTTGATTCAGTCTCTCAGGAGTTGCTCTTACACCTGGTTCACTTAAGAAAGTTAGATCATTGGTAGTATTGTGTACTCTTTTCTCTTTAAAACTACCCAATCCTGATTTGTCTCTTGCTTCCTTTCCTGTAACAACTCTTGCTTCAAAACCACTTGATGTAGTCTTCAAAGGTTGAGTCTGTTGAGCTTTTGTGAATCTTGGTAGTAGTATCTTTGAAGGTTTAATATGAGCAATGTCAGAGGTTTCCTTTTCCTTATCTTCTGATATCAAGTCAACTTGAGCTATGTCAGAGGTTGCTTGATTCACTGTCATATCAGAACTTACTACATCTTGACTTTGAACAACTTGAGCCATGTCAGAGGTTGTTTGATAAATCTTCTTTTTCATCAGAGTAAGACTAGCATCTTCTTCATTAATTATTTCTTCATCCATGATTGGCACATATACCTTTACAGGTTTACCAATTTTTTCTTTGCCCTTGGATCTTGGATCTACCTCCACTTGTGATTTGGCTTTGAATGCCTCAGAATTTGTCCTCTCCTTAATCACAATACCCTTAGGTTTTGGAAGTTTCTTTTCAACAACAGAAGCTTTAGACTTGGAGTTGACTTTTTCTGCTTTAAGTCTAGCTTCTTCTTCCTTTTGACTTTCAAAGTCCATTCCTGGATTTTCTTTAAGAAATAATCTCTTTGAAATTTCTTCATCAAGCTCCAGATGTCCAATAGAACTTATCCTTTTACCAGTATCAGAACTTATTCTTCTCCCAGTATCAGAACTTGTTCTTTGTGTAGAAATTTCAGTTGTCCTTGATCAAGATCCTTTACCTTGACCACGACCTCTACCCATTCCAGAGTTTCCCTAGTCATTATTTCCATCATCCTTACCCTTCAGTACTTGAGTAGATTTGCATTTGGACTTAATTACTTTCTCCCCCTTTTTGGCATCAGCAGGTAAAAGAAGATAGACAAGCAATTCCACTGAGGATTGGATCTCATTGAGTTGAGTATGATGAGAATCTTGATTCTTTAGAATTTCATCAATCTGAGCCTGTTGCTTCTCCTGAGTTTTTTCAATATACCCAATTCGGTCAAAGGCTGGCTTGAAAAATCTGTTCTTTTCCAATTTTATATTCATATCTTGCTGGATCAGTGATTCTTGTATTTTGTTCACTTTGTCATGAGTTATTGAGTATTGACCTTGAAGGTGCCTAGTACTCATTGCAGTAACTCTCAGTTGTGCCTTGAAATCATCATTTATCAGCATTTCATTAGCTTTGGCAAGGTGCTCAGCAAGAATTTTTTCAGTAGGAACAAAACTAACTGTATTCCATTCCTTAGTCCACTCCTTTCCTCTAGGAGTTTCACTCCAAGGTACTGGTGCATCCTCTATAACAAACTTCTTGATCAAATCAGCTTTGTTTGGAGCTTATTGAGGTGCATGTCCAGATGGACCTGTTGCATCAGCATCTACATTTGTAGCAGCTTCACCAGTAATTTCAGCATTATCAGCATCAGAACTTACAGAGCCTGCAGTATCAGCATCCTCTGATAGAATAACAGTATGTGAGGCTATTGAGGCTTCAACATCATTCTCTAAATTCTGATCTGCAGCTAAGTTCTGATCAACATCCAAATTTTGATGCCCAACTTCAATCTGATCTTCATCATCTAGATTCAGAACTGGTGTAGTTGGAATGTCTGTATTGAAATCAGCATCCAAAATTGGTGTTGTTGGTGGAGTGAGTTGAGTTGGTGGAGCTTCCAAGTACAGAACCTCAGGCACAATCAAGTTATGAATATCAATTTCAACACTTGTACCTGGGTCTTCGGCATGTACTGGATCAATTATAGGAGACACAGGAGGTGTAGTCACTTGCTCTGGAATATCCTTTTGCTCTTGAATAGGAGACTTTGGAGCTTGAGTAAAGTCTGATTCAGCTGTGGGAAGTAATTCAATGACTATAGGTTCTGTTGGGATCAGAGATTCCTGACCCCCTTCCTTAGCTGCTTCTTCCAAGACTTCTTTAGAATGAGATGATTCACTTACAGCCCTCATGGCTCTTTGCTTTTTAAGTCTCTTTGCAGAATTAGAGACTTTGGGAGCTTCATCATCAGAATTTAGCTTTCTAAGCCTTTTGAGGGGCCTAGAACTCCCAGTTTCAGTATCTTTCTGAGAAGAGATCTTCTCAGCTTCTACAACAACAGGTTCTGATATTGGAACCTGTTCCTCATTATCTGACTCATCTCTCAGAACTATTCTCCTTCTCTTCTGTTGAGACTGAGGTACTATCTAAGTCCTCTTGGGTTTCGAAGATGAAGGCTTCACTGGATGTGCTGAAGGTTGAGGTTGAGATGACTGTGATGGTTTGAAATATGTCCTGATAGAGGGTTGAGTTGGTTGAGGTTGAGAAGTTTGAGGTGTTTGTGGAGTTGTGGTATGTTCCGATGGCTGTTGTGTTGGCTGTGATGTGTTGGTGGGTTGAACATCAGGGTAAACAGATGTGTATATTTATGGATCAACATTTACCAAGATCTGTTTTACAGACTCAGGAATCTGTAAGGGTCTCAGCTCTTGTTTATTAATGTCAGCATTTAACAAATCATTAAAAGCCCTTTTTGCAAGCTTAAAGGGTGGAATTAAATCACTGGTAGGTTGGGGTTCATCATCACAACAAAAAGTATATATAAGCTAATAGAATCTAGCAAAGTATACTACATTCCTATCCTCTGTCATCCTATCCCCTATGAAACCTAGAACAGCACTTGCAAAATCAAAATGAGTTTGATGGATAATGGCATACCCGATTTGCTGACTCATGATGGGAATAACATCAAAGTTGGAGCATTTATTGGCGAATGCCTTAGTGATAAAATCGAAGAAAAAGCTCCATTCCTTTTTTATATTTGCTTTTTTCAGTTGACCCAGCTTTCCCAAACTTTTCTCATAGCCCAAACTGGCCATAAGCTGCTGTAAGACAAGATCCTCCACTGTTGAGAATGTGCAACCTTTAGGTAAGTGGAGAGCTTTACGAACTGCTCTAGGAGTAACCACATGCTCGACATCTCCTGATGTGAAAACAATGCTTGGAGTACCAGTAGCACCACCATCATCAAATAGCCCAGTTCGCCAAAATGTCAGCACTTGTTGACTTGAAATAGTTTGAGGTTGGGTCAAAGCATACCCAATCTCACTATTGGCTAATAAACCTTGCACAAAGTGCAGATCTGATGGAGCTTCAGCCTTACTCAAGATTGTAGCATAGTTATTTGGTACAAAATTGGCTCCATCAACAATTAAATTCTTGGGCGCCATCAGAAATAAGTGAGAAGTAATATAACGACTCGTATATTTCTGTAATATCTAAATATGTAATTATTATGTAGATAATTAACAAAGAAGTTTATATCACTCATGGTCTCTGTGTTTACTTATCATCGTTTATACGTGATTGTTGGATTGCGTAGTGTGTTTTATAATTAGCTGGTGCACAGCGTTATTTTTGTTTCATTTTTTTTAAAGTGATTTTATGACAATTTTATTTCCGAAATTATTAGGGTTGTCTCCAAAATTGTTTTTATGATTTTATAACCTTGCTAATTATTTTTGGGATTTTACAAAATTTACAAATCAATGTTCTGTTATTTATTTATTCTTCAAGGATTTTCTGAATTCATTTAAATTGTAAAATCCATATTTAATTCTTGGATTCTTCAAAAATTATGAAACTCATATTTTATTGTGTTTACAATATTCTGAGAATTTTAAAATTATTTTGGAAATTTTCGGGAATAGTTTCACACGCGCGTCGTTTCGTTATCTATTAAAAAGCAGGTACGAAGCACACCTTAAAAAGTGTTTTAAAAATTTTAAAAATTATGTCTTTGTAAACTTCGGGATATTTATGACATTTCGAAATTATCTTCGCAATTTTCTGAAATTATTTTTCGTACGCTCAAATTCGTTAATTTCAAGTTGTGAGGCAAATCGAGCCGCAAAAACCAGCGTAATTATCCTATATGCTACGTGTCCACTTTATATTCATCACAGGACACGTGTTAGCAGGAGATTAAGGAAGGAAATTTTTTTTTTATAACAAAACCCCCTGTACCCAGCTCTTTCTTCCTCGGCTTCATTTGTTCTCTTTTTCTCCCGACCTCACAACCTCTCACTGTCTCTTCCTCCCTCTCTTGCTGCTCTCTCTCTCTGTTTCTTTTTCCCCTCTCCTGTTCTTCCTTTCTTCAATTGTATCTGTTCCTGGCGATTTTCCTCTCGCCGCCGTTTTGGTTTCCGATTTCTCCGGTGAATACTCCGGCTTAGTTCCGTTTATTGATCTATATGCATATATATATATGTGCTTATTTATGTATATATATGTGTCTGTGTGTGTGTGTGTGTTTAAGGGTGTATGAGTGGTGGGGGAAGGCGGAGGTGCCGCCTGTGTTTGTGTCTCAGCTTTGTTGGTTCGGTGGCGCGTTCGCGCGTATTGGTTGCGTGGTTTTGCTTTCGTTTTGATTCCTATTCAGTTTTTGCAGATTGTGAATTTGAATATTATAATAATTTTTAGCAATTTTTCTGCAGGATTTTACTTGAGTAATTTCGTGATATTAATTATTGTTTCATGCGGGAAATTGTTAATACTTAATCGGCGAAGTTTCGTGTTGGAAACCCGAGAATTAATCGGGTACCCGTGAAATTTTTCGGCCGTACCGCGATGACTCGTTACGAGCGGACGGTGGACGGTGATGATATAATTCTGAGTCCTAAATATTTTAATAAATAAAATGAGTTGTATAAATTGTTTTCGGGACTAAACAAATTTAGTTATGAGTCGATTCAAATTGATTTTGTTGGGATGTGACGTCGATTGATGTTTCGACGGGTAGACCTATAAACATAGGAGGCGTTGTCCAATTTTTTTTTTCTAAAAATTTCCTTAAATTATAAATCGAGTATATATATATATATATATATATATATATATATATATATATATATATACCCCGTTTAATACAACTTAACCCTGATTGTTATGTGCACTATTATTGCGTATATGTTATTGATATTAATATGCTTACGAGTCGAAAAATTATAGCGTTGGGTAATTAGTTAGTGAGGAAAAGTCAAGCATAATCGGTTGTCTAACCTAGGATGTTTCGATTTCGTAGGTTCGAGTCAAAGGACCCTGTAGTTCAAGTCAATTAGAGTTAAGCCAGAGTTAGTGCAAAGCTTCGCAAGGCAAGTACCCCTGAACTAATCTTCTACAGTTCAGTATATATGAATAGTTGTTGATTTAAATTATGTACTGGAACAGAACGTTTTAAGTTATGTATTCCCCGTATTTAAATATGTTTTACTGAACGAGGTTTTGGGGAAAAAGTAACTTCTGAAAATGCCTACCTAGATTGTGATTAAAAATTAAAAGAGGATTTTTAGAATGTGTGCTGTAATTGTTTAAAAAGGAGATAGGTGTAAATGGTTTTGGAAACTGGATAAAAATAAATCAGATATTGGATGGTTAGTTGGCGTAAGAGGTCCGTTATTAGGTAACGGCCCAGCATGGTTGCGTAAGAGGCTAAGTCGGATGTGCGCACTGGCAGGCCGCTTAGTCCAGCATGACAGAGACCTAGCTAGTCTCTGAGTTCCGGAACAAAATTTGTGGTGGGATAGACTGATCAGCTGTCCCTAGAATTCATCCACTTTTATATATCTGATAAAGGTTGAATGGTTTATAGTCCCCGTAACGGGACCGGTGATTTATTAATCCAGCAATGGACAATGGTTTTGGAAAGGAAATAGCATGCTAAAATTTAACTCTGGTATTTTTACACAGCATACTACAGATGATGTTATTTTGCAAAGCATGCTAGTTTTGATATCCAGTTTATACCTGTTTTACGAATTTTTCGTATATCAATTTAATATTTGTTCCTATATTATTTTATACATCATGTTACTGGTTATTCATATAGAGGTACTATTGAGCAATGGATTGCTCACCCTTGCAGCTTGTTTTGTATTTATTTATTGCAGATGTCTAGAAGACCAGGTCAGCGTAGAGTGTCACCCTCCGGTCCCGGCTCCTCTGAGGTAGTTTGTATCAGAGCCTAAGGTCTGATGAGTTGCTGTAATAAGTGAAAGTGTCTAGTTTTGAATAATTTAATGTGTGTGTTGTAACCTAAATAATACTTGAACCTGTTTCGGCTCCTGGTTGGGGTCGTATATTATAATAAAATTTATTTAGTAGTTTTTGTTATAATTTATCATATTTTTGGTGACGTCAGCCCCTGACCCCGGGGTTGAGGCCGTCACAGTTGGTATTAGAGCCACAGGTTCAAGTCCCTAATTTAGGTTAAGAGATGAGTTAGTAAGGTATAGGAAGTATGTCATATAATGTGAGTCAGCAACTCATGTCGAGGAGCAACCTTAAGTGTCAGTCGAGGGTTCCGACGGTGTTACCCTGGCATCTATTAATATTTTAATAGACTTGCCTTAACCTTGTTATGCCTTTCCTGGATATTGTTATGATTGACAGTGGCCTATAGTGATCTCCAGTTCTCCTTCTCGGGGAAACCCGTCAGACTCAGATGATTCAGATTCTGAGCGGACCTTGGATGTTGTAGCCGAGGAGACTCCCATGCCTCCTCCATCTGTTCCTCCAGTTGTATCAGGAGATGTGTTCGGACCTAGTATCCGTCCTCGCTGGGTACGAAGGTCAGTGTCGGCTGTTAGGGATTTCCCTCCAAGATGTGGTCCTAGTTCCTCCACCTCGAGACCACCCATTCCTCCCTCTGTTCCTTCAGGTGCATCCTCCCCGATCCCTTACCATGTTCACCGAGCGGTGAACCAGTCTTTGATCAGAGAGCAGAGCCCAGGGTTAGCAGCTCAGCTTGACCAGATTCCGGTCGGGCCTTTCTAGGGTATTCCTGCCCCTTCCCCAGATGTGCAGGAGAGAGTTCGATCTTTGACTCAGGCTGCAGTAGAGAGAGCTCGGACTATTGACCGTTTCATTAGCTCCGAGTTTAAAGCTGTTCAGTACCAGGATCTTGTGAACTGGTTGGTATTTGAGTTATGATCCATTGGTGCCAGTGGCAATGGCTAGACCAGACTTGCTGGAGTGAGATACAGAGCTCGGAGTTAGTTGTAGGAGTTCTGTAGATGCTTTTCTAATGTATGTTTCCTATGTACTGTAGCTTGTATTAGGTGGGGCTGCTATGACAGCCAATTTTGTTGTGTACTTAGTATATTATGAGTATTGTACTGTAGTTGTTAGATGGATTTGTACTGTGGTTGTACTATTATTTTCTGATGTCACGGTTGTCGGTTTTATTTTATTGCACTGTTGTTCTTTCTGTTATTGTTATTGTTGTATTTGTTGTTGGATTGTTGAATTTAGTTATGCATCATGGGTGGACCCCAAATAAACAAGGAAGGGAATATTTAATTGTGACCGCATTCTCCTGATGCATAATACTGTTGCTACCCGGGGGCACAATTTTCATATAAAACCTTTTTGTTGTGTTTCAGGAGAATGCCTCCCAAGAAAAATTTCTCGTCCAATTCCTCCAGCAGGAACTCTGAAGGGGGCCCAATCATGGATGGATTGCTAGATTTGCTGCGCCAACAGTCTAATCAGATGGCTCAGCAGCAAGAACAATTCCAGCAGCAGCAACAACAATTCCTACAACAGCAGCAACAACATCAATAATTTATACAACAGCAACATCAACAAATCCAACAACAGTTACAGCTTCAACATCAACCCCAGCCAAGAGAATCGAACCAGACTGTTAGTTTCAAGTCCTTCCAGTCAGTTAAACCCCCAGAGTTTAAGGGCGAGGTAGAACCGATTGCTGCTAGAATTTGGCTTAAAGAAATGGAGAAAGCCTTCACCCTTATTCAGGTGAGTGATGATTCTAAGTCAGATTATGCTAGTTATTTTCTGAAAGGTGAAGCAAGTTTTTGGTGGGAATCTGCGTGTGCCTTAGAAGGAGAAGGCCCCGTTTCTTGGGCTAGATTCACGGAGCTGTTTCTAGAAAAGTATTTTCCAGATTATTTGCAGAGTCAGTTGAAAGTAGAGTTTTTGGAATTGAAGCAGGGAGAAAGAAGCGTGGCTGAGTATGAGGCCAAGTTTACGGAGTTGGCTCGACTAGCCCCTGGATATGTGAACATTGAGATTCAGAAAGCTAGGAGATTTCAGCAAGGACTAAAGCCAGAAATTCGTAACGGAGTGGTAGCCCTGCAACTTAAAACGTATACCTCTGTAGTTCAAGCCGCCCTGGTGATAGAGAGTGATCAGAAGTTGGCCTCCAAGGAAAGGGGTGATCGGAAGAGAAAGTTTGAAAGTGGTACAGCTAATGCAGACCAGGAGGAGTCTAGTCAGAAGTTCCCAAGGAAGTTTGGGCGGAATAAGAATCGAAGATTTAGAAGGCAAGGCATGGTTCAGACAAATTCCGGTGTCACTTCAGTTGCCTCCGCCCCAGTCCAGTCAACCAGACCAGTTGTGGATTGTAAGTTATGTGGTAGAAAGTATAGTGGTCTGTGTCGAAAGGATGTCCAGTGTTTTAAATGCGATAAAAAGGGTCATTATACGTCAGAATGTAACCTAGGAAACGTCGGAGTCACCTGCTTCAAGTGTGGTAAGGTTGGGCACATCTCCAGAAACTGCAAGACGGCTACTCAAGGTAATGTAGGAGGGAATGAATCTCAAGGACCAGCAACTAGCACAGCGAGAGCCAGAACCTTTAAAATGACCAAGAAATCTAATGCTCAAGATTCAGATGTGGTTGCAGGTACGCTTTCTCTAAATTTAGTGCCTGTTAAGGTTTATTTGATTCGGGAGCATCTAAGTCCTTTATATCTAAAGAATGTGTAAGTAAAATGAATTTGATATTGGAAAATCTAGATGAGCCCTTATCGATAGAGGTAGCTAATCGGGATAAAGTTTCAGTAAACCAATTTTGCCCTAGATGTCAAATAGAAATTTGCGGGCATCTCTTTTTGGTGGATTTAATACCCTTTCAGTTAGGAGAGTTTGATGTAATTTTAGGAATGGATTGGTTGTCTCAGCATAAGGCAAATATTGATTGTAAGAAAAAGAAAGTTTGTTTATATTCAGAAGACAATAAAAGGATAGCTTATCAAGGACAAAACCAGGACAAGAAATTTCTTTCTATCTTGGAAGCGAAGAAGTTATTGAGACAAGGTTGTGAAGCATATTTAGCCCATGTTGTGGATACCGAGAAGAGAATACCCGAATTGGAGAAGATTTCAATAGTGAATGAATTTCCAGATATGTTTCCAGATGAGTTACCAGGATTACCACCAAATCGGGAGATTGAGTTTTCTATTGATTTAATTCCGGGAGCAGAACCAGTTTCAAAGGCACCTTACCGTATGGCCCCAGTAGAAATTAAAGAACTAGCTAAACAACTTCAGGAACTTTTGGATAAAGGGGTTATTAGACCAAGTGTATCCCCGTGGGGCGCGCCAGTATTGTTTGTGAAAAAGAAGGATGGAAGCATGAGATTGTGTATTGACTACCGAGAATTGAATAAGTTAACCATCAAGAATAAGTATTCCCTACCCAGGATTGATGATTTATTTGATCAACTGAAGGGAGCATGTTATTTTTCCAAGATTGACTTAAGATCGGGCTATCATCAGTTGAAGATCAAGCCTGAAGATATACCGAAGACTGCTTTTCGAACCAGGTATGGCCATTATGAGTTTCTAGTGATGTCATTCGGGTTGACTAATGCACCAGCGGCTTTTATGGATTTATTGAACCGGGTGTATAAGGAGTACTTGGATAAGTTTGTTATTGTATTTATTGATGACATCCTCATCTACTCAAGGACCAAAGACGACCATGCCGGACATCTAAGAATTACATTACAAAGGTTGAGAGAAAAACAATTATATGTTAAGTTCTCAAAGTGTGAATTTTGGTTGGAGGAGGTTCAGTTTTTAGGTCATATAGTTGTTAAGGATGGTATTAAGGTAGACCCTGCGAAGATTGAAGTGGTATCCAGATGGGAGCAGCCAAAGACCCCGAGGGAAATTAGAAGTTTTCTTGGATTAGCAGGCTATTACCGAAGATTTGTGAAGGACTTTGCCAAGATTGCAACCCCGTTGACCAAGCTGACCCGGAAGAATGAGGGATTTATTTGGATGGAGAGATATGAAGAAAGCTTCCAAGAGCTAAAGAAAAGACTAATGACAACACCAGTGTTAGCATTACCAGATGAAACCGGGAATTTCGTAATTTACAGTGATGCTTCTCTTAAAGGATTAGGTTGTGTGCTAATGCAACATGATAAGGTTATTACGTATGCGTCTAGGCAGTTAAAGCCCCACGAGCAGAAATATCCAGTTCATGATCTTGAGTTGGCGGCTATAGTGTTTGTTTTGAAGCTATGGCGTCATTACTTGTACGGAGAGAAATGTGATATCTACACGGATCATAAAAGCTTAAAGTATATATTCACCCAAAAAGACTTAAACATGAGACAAAGGAGATGGTTGGAGTTGATTAAGGACTATGACTGTTCAATTAACTATCACCCAGGTAAGGCCAATGTGGTAGCTGATGCCCTAAGTAGAAAAGAGAAATTAAACATGGCCCGTATTGCGAATGAATTAGCACGGGACTTCGAAAAGATGGAAATCGAAATTCGAGTATCAGGTGAAGATCGGGAATCGCTATACGAGATTACTTTCCAGCCAGCGTTAATGGAAAAGATTAAAAGATGTCAAGAAGGAGTCATGGAACGAGAATTGGAAGATCTGACAGGAGAAGAATTATGTACTCAAAAGGATAACCATGGCCTATACAAGTTTTCCTCTCGCATCTAGATTCCTAATGTAGCAGAACTGAAGAATGAAATATTGCATAAAGCGCACAATTCTAAGTTTTCTATTCACCCTAGTAGCACGAAGATGTACCAAGATTTAAAGAAACACTTTTGGTGTCCAGGAATGAAGAAAGAGATTGCGGAGTGGGTTAGCAAGTGTCACGTGTGTCAGAGAGTAAAAGCAGAGCACCAAAGGCCCAGTGGATTATTGCAGCCTCTGGAAATTCCGCAGTGGAAGTGGGAAGAAATTACAATGGATTTTGTGGTAGGCTTGCCGAGGATAAGATCGAATCATGATGCCATTTGGGTGATCATTGATAGATTGACCAAGTCAGCTCATTTCCTCCCAATTAATGAAAAGTATTCTCTGGAAAAGCTAGTTAAAATATATTTAGATGAGATAGTTGCCAAGCATGGGGTACCTGTGTCTATAGTATCAGATCGAGATCGAAGATTTAATTTAAGGTTTTGGACAAAGTTTCAAGAGTGTTTAGGAACTAAATTAAATATGAGCACCGCTTATCATCCCCAAACTGATGGCCAAAGTGAGAGAACGATTCAAACGATCGAAGATATGTTAAGGGTGTGTACTTTGGATTTCAAGGGAAGTTGGGACGATCATTTACCATTAATAGAATTTTCCTATAATAACAGTTACTATGCCAGCATTGGAATGCCACCCTACGAAGCTTTATATGGACGAAAGTGTAGATCACCTCTATACTGGGATGAGGTAGGAGAAAAGAAAGTGTTAGGACCTGAATTAGTGCAGCAGACAAAAGAAGCAGTGGTGTTAATTCGGAAAAGATTGGAAGCCGCTCAGAATAAGCAAAAAAAGAATGCATATTTGCATCAAAAAGACATAAGTTTTGAAACAGGATCATTGGTATTACTAAAAGTTTCGCCATGGAAGGGATTGGTTCGATTTGGTCAGAAGGGTAAACTGAGTCCGAGATATATAGGACCATTTGAAGTTTTGAAGCAAATAGGAAAAGTGGCATACGAGATAGCTTTACCCCTGCAATGGCAGCATATCCATAATGTATTTCATGTGTCAATGTTGAAGCCGTACATTCCTGCCTCAAATCAAGTAATTGAATATGAACCGATCGAGCTTCAATCGGATTTATCCTATGTGGAGCAGCCAATCCAGATATTAGACCGTAAGGAGCGTGTACTTAGAAATAAATCTATTCATATAGTTAAAGTACTTTGGAGAAACACTAGGGTAGAAGAGTCTACCTGGGAACTAGAATCAGATATGCTTGACAAATATCCTCACTTATTTAATTAGTAAAGATTCTGAGGGCAGAATCTTTTTAAGAGGGAAGGATATAACGACTCGTATATTTCTGTAATATCTAAATATGTAATTATTATGTAGATAATTAATAAAGAAGTTTATATCACTCATGGTCTCTGTGTTTACTTATCATCGTTTATACGTGATTGTTGGATTGCGTAGTGTGTTTTTTAATTAGCTGGTGCACAACGTTATTTTTGTTTCATTTTTTTAAAGTGATTTATGACAATTTTATTTCTGAAATTATTTGGGTTGTCTCCAAAATTGTTTTATGATTTTATAACCTTGCTAATTATTTTAGAGATTTTACAAAATTTACAAATCAATATTCTGTTATTTATTTATTCTTCAAGGATTTTCTGAATTCATTTAAATTGTAAAATCCATATTTAATTCTTGGATTCTTCAAAAAATATGAAACTCATATTTTATTATGATTACAATATTCTGAGAATTTTAAAATTATTTTGGAAATTTTCGGTAATCGTTTCACCCGCGCGTCGTTTCGTTATCTATTAAAAAGCGGGTACAAAGCACACCTTAAAAAGTGTTTTAAAAATTTTAAAAATTATGTCTTTGTAAACTTCGGGATATTTATGACATTTCGAAATTATCTTAGCAATTTTCTGAAATTATTTTTCGTACGCTCAAATTCGTTAATTTCAAGTTGTGAGGCAAATCGAGCCGCAAAAACCAGCGTAATTATCCTAAATGCTACGTGTCTACTTTATATTCATCACAGGACACGTGTTAGCAGTAGATTAAGGAAGGAATTTTTTTTTATAACAAAACCCCATGTACCCAACTCTTTCTTCCTCGGCTTCATTTGTTCTCTTTTTCTCCCGACCTCACAATCTCTCACTGTCTCTTCCTCCCTCTCTTGCTGCTCTCTCTCTCTGTTTCTTTTTTCGGGGAATACTCCGGCTTAGTTCCGTTTATTGATCTATATGCATATATATGTGCGTATCTATGTATATATATATGTGTGTCTGTGTGTGTGTTATGGATTAAAACTACTATATATAATTGCTGTATTTAATACTAAGGAACGTGAGCTTCGAGGCTCGATTTGACTGCTCTTGTGTTTCGTGACTCAATCTGCCTTAACAAGATGCCTACGTACCTTGCTGATTGCCAAGGATCAAGTCAAAAAACGTAGTTCTGATTTGTGGGGTGAGGCCCCTTATATAGATGTGGGAGTCCTTGAATTGGACTTGGTATAGGAGACTTGGTGGATAAGCCTCTGAATTAGGATAGACTTAGGAGTCCTAGGAAGTAGGAAGCTGATTCCTTATCCTTTTAGGTTCCCTTGAGGCTAATCTCTAAGGACTTATATCCTCATCGGGACTCTTTTCAACATCTGATTTCTCCCTTATTAATTAATTACGAAATTAATTAATAATCAGGGCTTTTTGGCCTTTTTTTTATTCCACCAGGCCTGATCTGGTCCGTCAGGCTTAACCTTTCTGGTCTGAATATCATACATCTTCTTATTGGGCCTAGCAGCCCATTAATTATAAAACCAGGACTTATTTATCCCTATCATTTGCCCCCCAACTTTTGGGAAACATTGATTAGGTTTCGCAGAAGTTAAATCTATTCGTTCCCTTACAGGGTTTCGTTTTTGCGTAAAGTGTGGAGCGACCTACACATTTACAACGAATCTTCCTTTTATTCAGAAATTATCTTAATTTCCAGGAATTTTTCCCTAATTTTCTGGGATTTATCCTTAATTTTCTGGATTTTTCCCTTAATTTCTGGGATTTATTCAATTTTTCTGGATTTTTCCCTTAATTTCTGGGATTTATCCTTAATTTTCTGGATTTTTCCCTTAATTTCTGGGTTTTATCCTAATTTTCTGGATTTTTCCCTTAATTTCTGGGATTTATCCAATTTTTCTGGATTTTTCCCTTAATTTCTGGGATTTATCCTAATTTTTCTGGATTTATTCCTTATTTCTGAGAATTTTTCAGAAAATATTTAAGGAATTTCCTTATTTTTCTGGATTTTTCCCTTAATTTCTGGGTTTTATCCTAATTTTCCTGGATTTATTCCTTATTTCTGAAAATATTAACTTTTTTCAGAAAATATTTAAGGAATTTCCTTATTTTTCTGTAATTTTTCAGAGATTTTTCTTTTCTTTTTTTTTTTTTTTTTTTTTTTTTAATATAAAATTCGACCAGGAATCCATTCGGCCAGGATCCTGGTCGAATTACCCTTCAGTGTGCCTTGGTCGACTGAATTTCGAGCAGGGTCTATTCGATCAGGAATCCTGGTCGATTTTCGGCCAGGATTTTCACCCCTTCCCCCTTTTTTTTTTTTTTTTTTTTTTTTTTTTTTTTTTTATTTAGCAGAAAATTTTCGGCTAGGAATTTTTCGAGCAGAAAATTTTCGACTAGGAATTTTTCGAGCAGAAAATTTTCGACTAGGAATTTTTCGAGTAGAAAATTTTCGACTAGGAATTTTGTTGTTCTTTCGGTCAGGAGTCCTGCTTTTTGACCGAATTAACCTTCATTTGTTGCCCAGGTAGATGCAAATTCGGGCAGGGCTCATTCGATCAGGAATCCTGGTCGAATTTCGGCCAGGATTTTCACCCCTTCCTCCTTTTTTTTTTTTTTTTTTTTTCTTACAATTTTCGACCAGAAAATTTTCGACCAGAAATTTTGTTCCTTTCGGTCAGGAGTCCTGCTTTTTGACCGAATTAACCTTCATTTGTTGCCCAGGTCGAAGCAATTTCGACCTCCTGTATTTCGACCAGGATTTCCACATGATTCCTGGTCGAATTGGGTCATATTCCTGATCTTTTTATCCATTTCTCCCTGGACTTTATTTTTGGGCCACCTTCACTTAGCTGGGCCTTCATTCTTTTGGCCCATTATGACTGGATTTTGGGTTATGGGCTGTTAACCTTAAATATCTGGGCCCTTTTCTGGGCTTTTTAAACACTTGGGCCCTTAGCTGGGCTTTTTTTTTTTTTCAAGGTTTTTTTTTTTTTATAATTGGGCCTCATTTCTAAGCCCAAATTCCAAACTCTTCTAATATCTTTCTGGATTTTTCCAAAATTTTGAAAAAACTCAAGTTTTTCTTTTGATTTTTTTACTAGAATTCTCTTGAATTTTCCAGGAACTTCCAGAACCTTCCAACTTTTGGGCCCAAATGGGCTTTTTAAGGTCCATTACCCATTTATTTCTCCTATATATAGGTGGGATGAGAGTGTGATTCTTCACACCTCTCATTTCATTTCTCTTCACCTACAACTTTCTAATCTTCTCCTCTCTCAAATCCACTCCTTCTTCCTCCCAAGTCTTTTCCAGTCTTTACTAGATGGCCGACAAGAGTTCCGAGAGGGCGGCCAAGATAGCCTCGGCTTCAAAACGAGGTAAGGATATCGAGATCCGCTCTTCATATATGTCTTTAATTGATATGATTAATACTAGGGGGGATGAATATCCTTCCACTGCACATCTCGACTCCTTTAATCACTGTAATACTTGGCATAACATAGATTTCAATAAACTAAATGCTCGTTATAACGTCCCTCCTCCCTTTAGACTAGTTCCAGTCTCTGGTGGTGACCGTACTTGCCACTGGAGGCCTGATACTCTCTTCATCTACACCGACGCCCTTAATGCTGGGCTCAGGTTCCCTTTTCATCCTTTTATCCCTCATCTTTTGGCTGACTTACAAATTAACCCGTGTCAGCTTCCTCCAAACGCCTGGAGGAATATTCTATGTTTTATGGTTTGTTGTCTTAGGGAGGGCTTTCCTCTTTCTGTAGCCGTTTTTAGGAAAGTCTTTCAATGTTACAATAGTTCTTCCAATATTTGTGGCTGGGTTTATGTCAAACAAAGGCCCAAAAGCAAACATATCTTTAACAGCGCCTCTATTCCGGATAATAATCCAAATTGGAGGAATAGTTTCGTCGGGTTACGTTGGGAGAATGGCGATTGGGGCACGCTCTTTCGATCTTCCTTCGGGAAGGTCAGTGATGGTAGCCTCAAATCCATTCACTTAACTCCTGAAGAAACTATCATTTATAATGGGCTCACTCAGGATGATGGCACCACCACCAGCTGGACTCTTTTAGAAGAGTTTTCCCTGATTCATGTGGGACTATCCTCTGTTTCTCAACAGGGTATTTCTCTTCCCTTCTCAATTTTTCTTTATTTCACGCATTATTAACATCACTTATTTTGTCTTTTGCTTTGTTTCAGCTGCTAAGGAGATTAACGAGGACAATGTCCCCTTGGTCGAGGAAACAGCTAGGATGAAGAAAGCTCGGTTAGCGGGCCTAGACACCAGAGGAAAGGCGACAGAGCCTATCTTCTTGAGAAAGCACAAGGAGCCTATGGGGGAGGCTTCAACTGAAGGAGCTGAGGGCCATAATGCTCCTATCACTGCTGCTGCCCCTGCTGCTGCTGCTACAGGCGCCTTTCAGCCTCTCTGGGGATTCCGCCGAGGGGATACCGTGGTTGGTTCCACGAAGCATGCTTGGGATTGGTCCTACCATAGCGTGACCCCAAAGGACTTTACTGATGTGGTGGCCACCCCTGACCTTGAGAGGATTAAGCTCATGGGAGCCCAGTCTCTGGCTTCGGTATGCCTTCTCTTTTTTAAACTTATTTCTCGTTCTTGTAGCACTTTCTTGCCTTATACTTTGTTAATTGTTTTGTTTCAGTCTAACGCCTACTTTCAAGGTGCTGTGAGGCAAGCCGAATCATGGAAGCGGGCTTCTGATAAGGCCGATAATGCCCTCAGGAGGCAGCAGAAGAAGTATGCTACCCTGGAGAAGAAGCTCAAGCGCAAGGAGGAAGAACTCGGAGAGTCTAACACCGAGCTGGTGGTACTTCGGGCGGAGAAGGATAAAGCTATAGACAATTATCTGGACTCGGAGGAGTTTGCCCAATCCATGAGGATTAGGGATGATTCAGTCTTTCCCGAGTTTTTTAGGACTGGCTGGGACACGGCCCTTGGGACCGTGAACGAGGCTTGTCCTGATATTAACCCGGCGGACTACATCTGCCCTGACGATGAGGCTTTGCTATAGAGGTTTCGTACCCGAGTAGTTATCTCGGATCATGTTCCTCAGGATCCACTTCTTCCTCCTCCCGAGTCTTTTTCCAGACCTGCTGAGGATGACAGCTCTTCCTCCTCCGAGACGACGGAGACATCTAGCGAGAGCGGAGAAGACGATGATATGGACGCCGAGGGCACCTCAGCTCCTTAGAGCTTTTTCAGCCCTGCGTGGTTTTTTTATTTTCGAGACTTTATTTATCAAACTTTTGTAACATCTATCAGATCTATCTCATTTATCACCTTTTATGCTTTGCATCCATGCATTTGATTTTTATTTGTTAGGCCACAATCATACTTTGAAGAACTTATGAATTTCATAAAATTGTCTGGGATTCGTCCCTTACACAAGTCTTAATAAATTTCGTAATAAAACTAAAACATATAAATCCTAAGCAAGCAAAGCTTCAAGGTGCTTTTCAACCTACTCGCCATCCTGACGAGTGAGAATCGTACTTCGACCATCTTACACGTAGTAAACCTTCAGGTTTTGTGCGTGCCAGGTTCTCGGGACTTCAAAACCATCCATAGTCTCCAGCTTGTAGGTTCCTCTACCCTGAACGCTCTTGACTCTATACGGCCCTTCCCAATTTGGGGCAAGCTTTCCTTTCTGTCCGACACCAGAAGCCTCTATTTTTCTCAAGACTAGGTCACCTTGTTTGAAAAACCTCTCTTTAACCCTTAGGTTGTAGTAGAATGAAGCCTTTTTCTGATATTCTACTATCTTTGCGTGTGCTTTATCTCGTACTTCATCGATTAAATCCAGGGCTAACTTCTGCCCTTCCTCATTTTCTTTTTCATCAAAAGCCTGAATCCTTGGAGAAGAATGTGATATCTCCACGGGAACTACTGCTTCCGCCCCATATGCCAACATGAAAGGAGTTGCATCTGTCGTGACTCTACAGGTAGTCCTATAAGCCCATAATATGGGAAGTATCTCATCTACCCAATTATTTCTCGACTTTTCGATCCTCTTCTTTAGTCCATCCAGGATTATCCGATTTGCTACTTCCGCTTGCCCATTGGCTTGCGGGTGAGCCACAGAGGTGAATCGTAACTCAATTTCATTTTCTTCACAATACTTCTTGAATTCCTCATTGTTGAATTGCGTTCCATTGTTAGTGACGAGGATACGGGGAATTCCATATCGGCACATAATGTTTTCCCACAGGAATTGTGCAACCTGCTTAGTTGTGATTTTGGCCAAAGGTTTGGCTTCGATCCACTTGGTGAAATAATCAATGGCTACAATCAGAAACTTCCTTTGTGCTGTGGCCATAGGAAAAGGCCCTAGAATATCCATCCCCCACATAGCAAAGGGAATAGGTGAGTTGATAGAGGTCAGCATCTCGGGGGGTTGTCTGGCGACTGGTGCATGCTTCTGACAACGATCACACTTCTTTACATATTCTTTGGCATCAGCCATCATTTCTGGCCAATAGAAGCCTAAACGAGTTATCTTATGAGCCAAGGCCCTGCCCCCCAAGTGTTGCCCACAAATGCCTTCATGCACTTCCTCAAGAGCCAAGCGTGCCTCATCGGGCCTGAGACACCTCAAGTAAGGAACCACGAAAGATCTTTTATATAGAATCCCATCTATCAAAGAGTACCTTAGTGCTCGAACAGTTAACTTCCGTGCCTCAATTGTATCGCTTGGCAACCAACCGGTCTGAATGTGAGCCTTGATGGGATCAATCCATGACGTCCCCAAGCCTACGGGAGCCACAAGTTTAACATCTATGCTTCGTGTCTTCAAAACACGGAAGTACACACTTCCTGAACTTTCCTCAATCTCAGATGAAGCAAACTTTGATAGCGCATCTGCTTTAGCATTTTCTTCCCTTGGAATGTGTTCAACATGGCATTCATTAAATTGGGTCATCACAGCCCTTACTAGGCGAACATACTTTGCCATCGTATCATCCCTTGCTTCAAATTCTCCCTTTACCTGGGATATGATCAACTTCGAGTCTCCACGGACCTTTAAGTTTTTGACCCTAAGTGTCCCAGCTAGACCAAGGCCAGCAATCAGGGCTTCATACTCTGCCTCATTGTTTGTGGTTGGGAAGTCTAGCTTCATGGCATACTCAATTAAGAATCCATCAGGGCTTTGCAAAACCAACCCTGCTCCACTGGAATTTGTTTTTGATGCTCCATCAAAATAGAGAACCCAATATTCTTTCTCCTTGTCCCCATTGTCGACTCCCTTGTCTTGAGGTGTGGTATCTTCCTGCCCCCCGACTTCTTGGTTGGGTATGGTACATTCCACCACGAAGTCAGCTAGTGCCTGGGCTTTTATGGCCATACGTGGCTTATACTTGAGATCGAACTCTCCCAACTCTATTGCCCACTTAATTAGTCTCCCACTTGCCTTGGGACTGTGAATGATATTTCTCAGTGGCTGATTTGTTAGCACTTCAATTTGGTGAGCTTGAAAATAAGGACGCAGCTTTCTTGAAGCCATCACCAAGGCTAAAGCGAATTTCTCAATGGCCGAATAATTCAACTCAGCACCACGCAAAATTTTGCTGACATAGTATACGGGTTTCTGGACTTTCAGTTCCTCCTTAACCAATACCGCGCTCAAGGCGCTTTCCGAAACAGCCAAGTACAAGAATAAAACTTCACCCAGAACTGGCTTGGCCAACAACGGGGCCTGGCCCATATACTTCTTTAACTCTTCAAATGCCTTCTGATTTTCCTCACTCCATACAAAGTCTTTAATGTTCTTTAATGACTTGAAGAATGACAAGCACTTGTCTCCTGACTTGGAGATGAATCGTCCTAGCGCAGCAACCCTTCCTGTGAGTTTCTGAACATCCTTGACAGTTTTTGGGGGTTCCATGTCCAGGATTGCCTTTATTTTATCGGGGTTAGCCTCAATTCCCCTCTTTGAGACCATCAATCCCAAGAATTTTCCAGATCCTACTCCGAAAGCACACTTCGTGGGATTCAACATCATCTTGTGGTACCTCAGGACCTCAAAAGCTTCCCTCAAATGGGTTATATGATCAGTCTTTACTAGACTCTTGACTAGCATGTCATCAACATAGACTTCCATAGTCTTCCCAATAAGATCCTTAAAAATTTTATTCACCAACCTTTGATAGGTGGCTCCTGCATTCTTGAGACCAAACGCCATAACAAGATAACAATAAACACCAAAGTCAGTGATAAATGATACCTTTGGAATGTCATCCTTATGCATTTTGATTTGGTTGTATCCGCTAAATCCATCCATGAAACTCAGCATCTCATGTCCAGCGGTGGCATCAATCAAAGTATCAATTCTAGGCAGCGGAAAACAGTCTTTGGGGCATGCATCATTCAGATCGGTGAAGTCTATACACATCCTCCACTTTCCATTAGCCTTCTTCACCATTACAGGGTTTGCTAACCACTCCGGAAATTGAATTTCCTCAACGAAACCAGCCTCTAAGAGCTTTTCCACTTCCTGCTTTATAGCCTCTTGTCTTTCCGGGGCAAAATTTCTTTTCTTTTGTTTCACTGTCTTCCGGCTTGGATCCACGTTTAACTTGTGGGTAATTAACCCCGGGTCTATGCCTGGCATATCAGCTGCTGACCATGCAAACACATCACTATTTTCTTGCAAAAATTTCACTAACTTCCCTCTAAGGGGCTCCTCTAATGTAGCTCCAATGAAAGTCATCCTCTCAGGATTCTTGGGATCTAAAGGAACCGAAACCAATTCTTCTGCTGGCCTTCCTCTATTTTCATCATTTTCTCGAACATCCATATCTTCAATAGGAAGAACCTGCCCCCCGACTCCATCTGCCCTCAAAGAGGCCACATAACAGCTTCTAGCCATCTTTTGATCTCCCCTCTCTTCTCCAATCCCGTTTCGGGTGGGGAACTTCATGACTGAATGGTAGGAGGAGGGGACTGCCTTGAAAGCATGTATCCCTGTTCTCCCCATGATAGCATTATAAGTTGAACTAGCCTTTACCACCACAAAATCCAGCATCTGCGTTGCTTGCCTAGGCTCCGTACCTATGGTGGTTGGTAATTTAATTATCCCTTCCACAGGACATTCTACTCCAGCAAATCCATATATCGGCATGTCGGTTGGTGTCAACTGGGAGTCGTTATACCCCATCCTTAGAAAGGTGTCGTGGAGCAAGATATCCACAGAAGCACCATTATCCACAAGGACCCTCTTAACCGGGCTATTTCCTATTATCGGCGTTATGACCAGCGGGTCGTCATGGGGAAACTTCACACCCTCTAGGTCGGAATCATCAAAAGCCAATGTTACTTCTGTCCTGGCCCTCTTCGGGGCTTCTCCAACAATATGCATAACCTCTCTAGTATATGCCTTTCTGGAATTTTTGGACAATCCAGCAGCAGTTGGACCTCCAAAGATCGTGTTTATCACAGGCCCTCGAGGTCTCGGCCCTCCATAAATGGTGTTTATAACTGGTCCTCTAGGTTGGGGATTCCGCCCCTGATCATCTTGGTCCCTCCTACGATCTTCAAAGTTCTTCCTTCCATTATTGTTTCTGTCTCCTCCATCTCCAGTATACTTGTTCAGCCTTCCTTTTCGAATCAAAAACTCAATTTCATCTTTCAACTGCCTACACTCATCGGTGTCATGGCCAACATCTTTGTGAAACCTGCAATACTTGCCCTTATCTAGCTTGGCGGGATCAGCCTTCAAGGGCTTAGGCCAGCGAATATCTCTGTCTTTCTCAATCTCCATCAAAATCTGACTTCTGGGGGCATTCAGCTTAGCGTATTCAGTGAACTTTTGCCCAGGTCCTCCCTTCTTGGGGGTTGAATCAGGGTTTTGTTCAGTTCTAGGATACTTATCCTTAGCGATATACTCCAAATCAGTTTTTCGTTTCTTGCCTCCAGTGGGCTCATTACTTACTACGGTCTTCCTCATACTCTCTTCAACCTTGATATACTTCCCTGCCCTCTCTTGGAGCTGCAACATGCTCTCAGGGGGTCGTTTGGCCAAAGACATCTTGAAAAACTCATCCCTAGTTCCTTGTTGCAGTGCTATCATGGCTACCTTATCATCAAGGTCTGGGACTTTTAAAGCCTCCTTTGTAAAACGATTTAGGTAATCTCTTAAGGATTCTTTAGCTCCCTGCACAAGACTCATAAGAGATGCTGAACTTTTCTCATGGACTCTTCCACTGATGAATTGCTTAATAAAAGCCTGACTTAATTCTCTGAATGATCCAATAGAATTTGGGGGTAGGCGACTGTACCATCTTTGAGCCATACCCGACAGGGTTTGAGGGAAGGCCCGACATTTTATAGCATCATTTACGGGTTGCAGCAGCAGTGCATTAGAGAATGTCCTAACATGATTAGCGGGGTCTCCCGTGCCATCATAGGCTTTGATAGTGGGCATCTTAAATTTTCTTGAGATATGGGCATTCATTATCTCTTCTGTGAAGGGTGGAGTTGGATCATCAGGATCTCCAAGGGGAAGGAGATTGCTTGGATCAGTTCTTGGGACAGCAGCCCTTCTTCTTACCGGACCATCCAGGTCTATGATAGGAGGAGGATTTCTCCCCCTAGGAGGTATGTGGGGTCTGGTGGCTTGGTGAGCCTCCAAATCACGCCTCAGCCTTTGGATTTCAGCCTCATGAGCCCTGATCTTTTCCTGCACTTCTTGGGGATTCGCCCCTGGGGTGCTTTGGGGGCGTTGCCTTCCATCGGCCATTGGCTCTTTCCCAGGACGCCTCCTTCTCGGGGCCACTTCATCATCCGAAGATTCGGAGTCTCTCTCAGTGTATGGACCAGAAAATTCCCGATCCTCAGGGATAGGATCCAAACCTCGTATATAGGGGGGCGACCGCCCTCGTGCTTCGCTTCGCCCAGCATATCCACTTCCTCCAACCTCAGGGTGAAGGGGCATCCCATAAGGGGGGTTAGTAGTAACAATAGTTGAGTATTCATACCCGACGGGTCGAGAATTCACAGGTATATGTATTTGTTGAACTTGAGGATTCGTACCTTGAACAGTCGGGGGAGTTGTCCCTTGTGGCTGAGGATGAGTTGCCCCTGTCTGGGCTTCCCCCTGAGTAGATGCATAAGTTGAATGGGGAGGAACCTCCACGGTTGATGAAATCACCTGGGTTGTCCCTGATGGTGTTCCCTCCTCCAGAGTGCTGGTTGTTCTCCGTGTTCTCGCCATGGTTGTTGTTGCGTATTTCCCACAGACGGCGCCAAATGTTATGGATTAAAACTACTATATATAATTGCTGTATTTAATACTAAGGAACGTGAGCTTCGAGGCTCGATTTGACTGCTCTTGTGTTTCGTGACTCAATCTGCCTTAACAAGATGCCTACGTACCTTGCTGATTGCCAAGGATCAAGTCAAAAAACGTAGTTCTGATTTGTGGGGTGAGGCCCCTTATATAGATGTGGGAGTCCTTGAATTGGACTTGGTATAGGAGACTTGGTGGATAAGCCTCTGAATTAGGATAGACTTAGGAGTCCTAGGAAGTAGGAAGCTGATTCCTTATCCTTTTAGGTTCCCTTGAGGCTAATCTCTAAGGACTTATATCCTCATCGGGACTCTTTTCAACATCTGATTTCTCCCTTATTAATTAATTACGAAATTAATTAATAATCAGGGCTTTTTGGCCTTTTTTTTATTCCACCAGGCCTGATCTGGTCCGTCAGGCTTAACCTTTCTGGTCTGAATATCATACATCTTCTTATTGGGCCTAGCAGCCCATTAATTATAAAACCAGGACTTATTTATCCCTATCAGTGTGTGTTTAAGGGTGTGTGAGTGGTGGGGGAAGGCGGAGGTGCCGCCTGTGTTTGTGTCTCTGCTTTGTTGGTTCGGTGGCGCGTTCGCGCGTGTTGGCTGCGTGGTTTTGTTTTCGTTTTGATTCCTATTCTATTTTTGCGGATTGTGAATTTGAATATTATAATAATTTTTAGCAATTTTTCTGCAGGATTTTACTTGAGTAATTTCGTGATATTAATTATTGTTTCATGCGGGAAATTGTTAATACTTAATCGGCGAAGTTTCGTGTTGGAAACCCGAGAATTAATCGGGTACCCGTGAAATTTTGCCGCCGTACCGCGATGACTCGTTACGAGCGGACGGTGGACGGTGGACGGTGATGATATAATTCTGAGTCCTAAATATTTTAATAAATAAAATGAGTTGTATAAATTGTTTTCGGGACTAAACAAATTTAGTTATGAGTCGATTCAAATTGATTTTGTTGGGATGTGACGTCGATTGATGTTTCGACGGGTAGACCTATAAACAGAGGAGTCGCTGTCCAATTTTTTTTTCTAAAAATTTCCTTAAATTATAAATCGAGTATATATATATACCCCGTTTAATAAAAATTAACCCTGATTGTTATGTGCACTATTATTGCATATAGGTTATTGATATTAATATGCATACGAGTCAAAAAATTATAGCGTTGGGTAATTAGTTAGTGAGGAAAAGTCAAGCATAATTGGTTGTCTAACCTCGGATGTTTCGATTTCGTAGGTTCGAGTCAAAGGACCCGGTAGTTCAAGTCAATTAGAGTTAAGCCAGAGTTAGTGCAAAGCTTCGCAAGGCAAGTACCCCTGAACTAATCTTCTATAGTTCAGTATATATAAATAGTTGTTGATTTAAATTACGTACTGGAACAGAACGTTTTAAGTTATGTATTCCCCGTATTTAAATATGTTTTACTGAACGAGGTTTTGGGGAAAAAGTAACTTCTGAAAATGCCTATCTCTAGATTGTGATTAAAAATTAAAAGAGGATTTTTAGAATGTGTGCTGTAATTGTTTAAAAAGGAGATAGGTGTAAATGGTTTTGGAAACTGGATAAAAATAAATCAGATATTGGATGGTTAGTTGGCGTAAGAGGTTCGTTATTAGGTAACGGCCCAACATGGTTGCGTAAGAGGCTAAGTCGGATGCGCGCATTGGTAGGCCGCTTAGTCCAGCATGACAGAGACCTAGCTAGCCTCTGAGTTCCGGAACGAAATTTGTGTTGGGATAGACTGATCAGCTATCCCAAGAATTTATCCTCTTTTATATATCTGATAAAGGTTGAATGGTTTATAGTCCCCGTAACGGGACCGGTGATTTATTGGTCCAGCAATGGACAGTGGTTTTGGAAAGGAAATAGCATGCTAAAATTTAACTCTGGTATTTTTACACAGCACACTACAGATGATGTTATTTTGCAAAGCATGCTAGTTTTGATATCCAGTTTATACCTGTTTTACGGATTTTTCGTATATCAGTTTAATATTTGTTCCTATATTATTTTATACATCCTGTTACTGGTTATTCATATAGAGGTATTGTTGAGCAATGGATTGCTCACCTTTGCAGCTTCTTTTGTATTTATTTATTGCAGATGTCTAGAAGACCAGGTCAGCGTAGAGTGTCAGCCTCCGGTCCCGGCTCCTCTGAGGTAGTTTGTATCAGACCCTGAGGTCTGATGAGTTGCTGTAATAAGTGAAAGTGTCTGGTTTTGAATAAGTTAGTGTGTGTGTTGTAACCTAAATAATACTTGAACCTGTTTCGGCTCCTGGTTGGGGTCGTGTATTATAATAAAGTTTATTTAGTAGTTTTTGTTATAATTTATCATATTTTTGGTGACGTCAGCCCCTGACCCCGGGGTTGAGGCCGTCACATGTTAGAGTGCATGTAAGGTGTTTGAGAAAATGTCTGTAAAGAAAAATGTCAGAAAATGTGAGAGAGAATAGGAAAAGAGAGAGAGTAGAATAAAAATGAAAATAAAAGATTTGAAAATATTTTATCTCTTTTACTTAGACACCCCACGTGACAGCAGTTAATAAGAAGTAGAACAGACCTTTACACCTGTCAGCCATGCAGCACTTAAGGCAAAAGTTAATGGGCACGGTAAATAAGTAATAATTACATTACATGTCAGCATCAGAACTTGATTATTACCAGAATTTAAAAGTCATCAGAATATGGCTCCTTAACTCGAAAAGTGAATGTTTATTCCTGTAATTCTTCACACAAATACTGATATGGGTACATCAGAACTTAATCATCAGAACTTCCATCAGTACTTGTCCTCAAAATGTATGCAACTGACACTTAAACTGTTCATCCAAAATAACATTTATCACCACAGTAATTTTCATCATTCATATGGAGTGTATGTCTGTGCTTTAAGCTAAATATCAGAAAAAGAGTAAAGTCTGATTTACTTCAGTACATCTTAGAAATAAGGCATAACTAAGAACTTTGCTTAAAATCTGTCATTATTCTGAAGTATACTATAGAATGAGTTCATGCATGAGTCCACCTCAACTGTTTTATGCTCATTTTATGCATCTTTTGAAATTCCTTTTTACAGTGGCTTCTCAGTGTAAGTGAGTCACAACTACTTATCAGAATTTATGCTATTATCAGAGTATTTCTCCAGTAATCAGAGAATGTGAAAAGTCACCTAGAAAATTTTATTTTGCTTTTCTAATGTATATTACTTACTACCAGCAATGCATTTGGGTCTTCCCTTCCACTTTTTTAATCTAGATCTCAAAGGAGTACCTGATTTTTATTTCTTTTCTTTCTTTTTCTTTTGATAAGTGAGGCTTATTAGCACTTAGTACATCCATCAGATTTACTAACACTATAACTTAACAGATAAGAAACACTATTCTAGTTTTTGACTTAGTAATAAGATACACAAAGTAAACTTTAACCAAGCTCATTATCAGAATTTGCTTGTGTTTAAAAGATTTACACATAAATAATTACTTCAAACATGGGATCTTTAGTATATTAAAGACTACTAGGTCAGCATCTAGCACAGTTATCCTCATTGGATTGAATAGTCACAGAAACATTCATATCATTATTAGAGTTTAGAAATTCACATCAGACAACAATCATCACTTAGAAAATTTCAGTTTAAGCACATAATACACAAAGATAGTAATATCTGTAAATACTGATCATAAAGTCTGATGTATCAGAACATAAACTAAGCAAATTTAGAGAAAGAACCTGAAACCATTCCAAGTTCATTTACCAATCTTTTAAAAGTAGCTTCACACAGTGGTTTTGTGAAGATATCTACTAGTTATTGATCTGTTGGAACAAAATGCAATTCCATTATACATTCATCCACATGTTCCCTTATGAAGTGTTACCTTATGCTAATGTGCTTTGTCATTGAGTTTTGAACTGGATTAACTGTCATAGCAATAGCACTTTGATTATCACAGTAAATAGGGATTTTAGAATATGTTAACCTATAATCCAGTAACTGATTCTTCATCCAATGAATCTGTGCACAACAGCTTTCTGCAGTAATGTATTCTGCTTCTGCAGTTGATGTGGAAATTGACTTTTGTTTCTTGCTAAACCAAGAAACCAATCTGCCTCCAAGAAATTGGCATCTTCCACTTGTGCTTTTCCTGTCAATTTTGCATCCTGCAAAATCTGCATCTGAGTAACCAATTAGCTTAAAGTCTGATTCTCTAAGATACCACAATCCCAGATCAGCTGTACCCTTAAGGTACTTGAAAAATCTTTTCACAGCTGTTAAGTGAGGTTCTCTTGGATCTGCTTGAAATCTTGCACAAAGACAGGTAGCATACATGATATCAGGTCAACTTGCAGTTAGATAGAGTAGTGATCCAATCATACCTCTGTAATCAGTAATATCTACTGATGTACCAGTATCCTTATCCAATTTTGTTGCAGTGGCCATAGGAGTAGATGCACTTTAACAATCTTGCATTCCAAATTTCTTCAACAAATTTCTGGTGTACTTAGATTGACAAATAAAAGTTCCTTCTTCATTCTGCTTGACTTGAAGGCCCAGAAAATAGTTAAGTTCTACCATCATACTCATTTGATATCTTGACTGTATTAGCTTGGCAAACCTTTTACAAAGTCTATTATTTGTAAAACCAAAAATGATATCATCAACATATATCTGCACCAAAAGTAAGTCCTTTACATGGTTGAGATAAAACAATGTTTTGTCATTAGTCCCTCTGTTAAATCCACTTTCCAGAAAAAACTGAGCTAATGTCTCATACCATGCTCTTGGAGCTTGCTTAAGGCCATAAAGTGCTTTATCAAGTCTATAGACATGATTAGGAAATTTTGAATCTATAAAACCTGGAGGTTGTTCAACATATACTTCTTCTTCCAATTCTATATTAAGAAAAGCACTTTTTACATCCATTTGAAATATTGTAAACTTTTTGAGAGCAGCATAAGCCAAAAATATCCTTATGGCTTCCAATCTAGCAACTGGTGCAAATGTTTCATCATAATCAATTCCCTCCTATTGAGAGTATCCTTTTGTAACCAGCCTTTCTTTATTCCTTGTAATTATGCCATCACTATCAGTTTTGTTTCTGAACACCCACTTGTAACAACAACAGATCTGTTCTTTGGTCTTGGCACCAGGGTCCAGACTTTATTTCTTTCAAATTCATTTAACTCTTCTTGCATTACTTGCACCCAATCAGCATCTTGAAGAGCTTCTTTCACTTTCTTTGGTTCAGTCTGAGAAAGAAAAGAGTGATAGAGACATTCATTAGATGTTGTTGTTCTAGTTCTAATACCTGCTTCAGGATCTCCAATAATCAAGTCAGGTGTATGTGCTTTATTCCACTTCCTTGTAGATGGAAGGTTATCTCTAGAACTGGATGCTCCCCCATGATCCATGTTGTCTCCATCAACATTTTATGATGCTCCCCCTGAAATTATGCTCTCTGAGTTGGATTCTTCAGAATTTGAGTTTCCAGAATTGTCAGTATTTGAGTTTTCAGAATTATCAGAACTTGACCCATCAGAACTTGAAGAGCCTGTTCTAGATTCCGATGCTTCTTGAGATGTGGTGATATCTTCAATATGCTCCCCCTGCACAGGTGCATTTTCCTTTGGCGTAGTCACCACAGTTTCAATAACATCAAAGTTTAACCCATCAGAGTTTGCAGTATCAGGATTTATACTATCAGGATTTAGACTGTCAGGATTTACAGAATCAGAATTTAAAACTTCATTCTCAAATCTCAGCTGATCATGATCATTGAAATCTTCAAGTCCAGTAATCTTCTTATCATCAAAAGAGACATTGATAAATTCCATGACAACCCTTGTTCTTAAATTGTAGATTCTGGAGGCTTTTGTGGAAAGTGGATATCCAACAAAAATTCCTTCATCAGCTTTTAGATCAAATTTGGATAGCTGTTCAGGATGAGTCTTAAGAACAAAACACTTGCATCCAAATACATGAAAATACTTCATATTTGGCTTCTTTTTCTTCACTATCTCATATGGTGTTTTCCATGCTTGTTGATAAGTGTTGCATTCTGAGTAAAACAAGCAGTCTGTACAGCTTCAACCCAAAAGTAGGTTGGTAACTTTGCTTCATGAAGAATAGTTCGTGCAGCTTCAATAAGAGTTTTATTCTTTCTTTCAACAACTACATTTTGCTGTGGAGTTCCAGGAGCAGAAATTTCCTGCTTAATTCCTTGGTCTTTGCAGAACTCTTCCATGATCAAATTCTTGAACTCAGTGACATTATCACTTCTTATGATTTTCACAGAGTCTTTAACCAATTCATCTAGTTATTTGACATGATCAATCAAGATAGATGCAGTTTCACTTTTTGTGTGCAAGAAATACACCCATGTGTATCTGGTGAACTCATCCACTATGACCATAGCATATTTCTTCTTTGCAATAGATATGACATTCACTGGACCAAATAGATCAACATGTAGTAGGTGATAAGGCTCAAGAATTGAAGATTCAGTCTTTCTCTTGAATGAAGATTTTCTTTGTTTTGCCTTTTGACATGAATCACAAAGGCCATCAGGAGCAAATATTGATTTTGGCAGTCCTCTCACAAGATCTTTCTTGACTAGTTCATTTATATTGTTAAAATTTAAATGAGAGAGTTTCTTGTGCCAATTCCAGCTTTCTTCAATTGATGCTCTACTTAACAAACAGATTGCAGAACCATCAGAACTTGTTGAAAGATTGGCTTCATAAATGTTACCATGCATGTATCCTTTCAGAACAACTTTGCCTATAGATTTGCTTACAACTTCACAGTGTTCTTCAAAGAAATCCACATGATAACCTCTGTCACAGATTTGACTAACACTCAACAAATTGTGTTTAAGTCCTGAGACTAGAGCTACTTTTTCAATGATGACATTCCCAAGATTGATATTGCCATATCCCAGAGTTTTTCCAATGTTGCCATCTCCATAAGAAACACCTAGGCCAGCTTTCTCCACAAAGTCTGATAGCAGGGCTTTATTTCCAGTCATATGTCCTGAACATCCACTGTCCAGAACTAGGATGTTTTTTCTGTTGCTCTGCAATCACAAAGACCACTAATGATTAGTTTTAAGGACCCAGACTTGCTTGGATCATTTGGCCTTATTAAGTTTGTTAACATTTACAGCGGATTTAGCATCAAAGTTTATGTTAACAGTTTTCTTATCAGAATTTACAATATTATACTTTGCATCAGAACTTACACTAGAAGGAATAATGCTAACTTTCTTTAAAGAAGGTTTTATTTAATAATAATTATAGTACAAACTATGATATTCCTTACAAGTATAAATGGAATGCCATAAACTACCACAATGAAAACAAGGATTTTGTGGCCTATATCTAACAGACTGACTCTTAACTCCTGATTTTGAAGGTAAGGAGTTTATGTTTTTATTTTTCCTGCAAAAAGAAGCCAGATGGTTAGAATTTCCACAGTTATAACATTTCTTTCTAGGAGCATTAGGAACAGGCTTATAATCATTGCTTTTATTCACACCTACCTTTCCATTCCTATTTTTCCTAGGTGACTTTACCTTGTTTACATTCTTAACTTCTTTCAGCATATACTTAAGCTGCTTCTTTGTCATTAAGCCTATGTTAACTTCAGTTGGCTTATCCTGTTTTGGTTTGTTAGAAGTTAATTTCTCTTTAACTTCTGATTTATCAATATCAGACTTTACAGCTACAAACTTAATAGGATTTACCTTTGGCTTTTGTTTAACAACTATAGGCTCAATTTCTACAGTTCCTTTATTATTCTTATCATCTCCATAACCTAAGCCCTCATTCCAATTTCCACTACTTAATAAATTCTGAGTTGTTTTGCCAGAGTTAGTCCAAGTCCTGATAATCTCTCTTTCCTTTTCTAACTCGGTTTTTAGAGATTCATTCATTTTAAGCACTTCATCTCTAACATAGAAAGCATCATCTCTATCTTTCTGAGTTTGATGGAACATAACTAACTCTTTTTCTAAATAATCATTCCTCTTTTTATAAGCAAGATTTTCAGAAGTTAATCTTTCACATGTTAAAGTTTGATCTCTATAACTAATGAACATGGTTTTAAGATATCTTCTCAACTCAGTAATATCATCAGTATGAAAAGCATAAGTTGTTTGAGGTACCTTTAACTCAGCAGCTTTAGAACTGCTATCAGCATTTGCCATCAAGGCATAGTTCACCTTACTTTCAGAATTTAAAGTGTCTGTCCAGCTTTTCTTCTTTGTGACAAGAGCCTTGCCTTTGTCACTCTTTTCTTTCTTGCAATCAGGAGATATGTGGCCTTTCTCACCACAGTTGTAGCATTTGACATTTGAGTAATCTCATCTATCAGACTTTCCTCCTTTGCCTTCAGATTTTCTGAAACCTTTCTTATCAGAACTTGCACTTTTCCTGGAAAACTTCTTTCCCCTTCTGAATTTTCTGTATGCAATCTTTGTGATTCCTTTCACCATAAGAGCACACAGCTTCATCATCTCTTTATCAGGGTTCATCTCAGATAGACTTTCAGTTCCTGAATCCTCATCACTATCAGAACTTGATGACTCATTATCAGACTTTGTGATGAGAGCCTTTCCTTTGCCTTTCTTTGAGATAGCCAATTTAGGGGATTCCTCCTCAGCATTAAGAGCAACTGTCCTTGACTTTCTCCCATGTCTCTTGCTTCTTTGATCCATCTCAAGTTCATGAGTCTTGAGCATACCATAAATTTCATCAAGAGTTGTTTCATCAAGAGCATAGTTGTATCTTATAGTAGTTGCCTTCAAATCCCAACTTTCAGGAAAAGCTAAAAGGAATTTAAGATTAATATCTTCAAGATCATATTCCTTATCCACTAGTGAAAGATCATTCAAGAGTTTGACAAATCTGTCATATAAATAAGTTAATGACTCATCAGGTTTTGAGTCAAAGTACTCATACTCTTGAGTGAGTATAGTCCTCTTGTTCTTCTTAATTGAATCAGTTCCCTGGCATCTTGTCTCCAAGGCATCCCAAATCTCCTTTGTAGTCTTGCAGTTAATTACCCTTTTTGACATGACATTATCAATGGCACTGTGCAGCAAATGTCTTACCTTTGCATCCTTTGCAATAGATGAGATATCTTCAGCTGTATATTCACTTTTCTCCTTTGGTACAGTCTGTGCTGGCTGATCTGCAACTATAACAGAGAGCTTGGTTGGCTTGTGTGGTCCTTCATTAATTTTGTCACGGTATTCTGGATTCGTAGCTTCCAGAAACATAGATATCCTCACCTTCCATATGGGATACTCAGAAGGTTTCAGTATGAGAACCCTGATAGTCTCATATCGATTATGGATTTGAGTCTTTGGGGTTTCTTCAGTTTTGGTGGACTTGGTTGGAGTTTATATTTCTTCAGACATGATTATTTTTGGATCTTTACTGTATGTATGTTAACAGATTGCTCTGATACCACTTGTTAGGTCACACACACTGTAGAAGGGGGTTGAATACAGTGTTTACTACAATCAAATTGAATATAAGAACTCAAGTAACAGAACACAGATTTTATTTAACACAATAAACTCTGTTACAAAGAACTGTCGTCTCTCAGTTATGAACAAATTATCACGAGAGCTACTAGGGTTACAATGAATAATAATCTCGATTATGATAACATCTTTGTTTATATACTACACAGTTACAAGATAATCTTATAATTGATATCGAATATAATTCTGCTTCCTAATATATATCAATCAGTTATCTTTTCTTCCAAGTATTCTATTCTTCATAGAATTCTTCTCCATGCATATCTCTTCTTATGTTTGTCTTGATCTTCTTTCCTTTCAATCAGCCGCCTTCCTTATCTAAACGTCTCCTTAAGTCCCGATATTATCTCCTGATAAATATCTCCTGATAACTTAAGTTCTGACAACTTAAGTTATGATATCTTAAGTCCTGACTTCGGTCGAAGTACTGATTTCCAGTTAAGTCCTGATTTGTCCTGTTAAGTAAGATCTGAAAACTAAACACAAATCATATTAGACATGACATCACAAATATATCTAACATCTAATATTACCAGGAGATGGTCAAACTTCATACTGAAGACCATCAGAGATAAAGCAAGAATTTCTGGTTCAAGATTTACAGAATTCATTCCATGTAATGTTGAAGATGATGGAAGTGAAATTCCTATGAAGAAGGATTCTACTAAGCTTGAGGTTATACTGAAAGAGAAATGTCTATGCTACAATGAAGACTCTTCTCATCGTAGGGTAATAAGACTGGGCAATGGTTTAGAAAGAAATCATATATCTGCTATAAGGACTGCAATCTATCAGATTGGGAGTCAGAATGAAGAGATGAAGCAAGTCAAGACTACACTCTCTCAGGTCCTGAGGATTAAAGAAGAAAAGCTGATATCACACTTTGTTAAGAATCATTATGGATTCAGATTGACTCAGTGAGATTGGTAAAAGCTACAAGGACTGTAAGTTGTAGTTAGTTATACAGTTAAATTCTTTATGCATTTGAACTTAAATGTTTTTGACATCATCAAATCTATTAACTTGTATATTTTGCATAATTTACAAGTTGGGGGAGATTGTTAGATATATTTGAGATGTCATGTCTAATATGTTTCATGTTTAGTTTTCAGATCTTAATAAACAGGAAATATCAGGACTTACTAGAATCAGTACTTACTGGAAGTCGGAACATAAGATCAGGACTTAAGGTCATATCAAAACTTAAGTACGGGAGGACTTACAGTTAACGAAAGAAGCTAATTAACAGTAGAAGATCATGACTAAAACAAAAGAAGATATGCATGGAAAGAATTAGAAGACTGGAAGACTTGTATAAGATATCTGATTGATATATTTTAAGAGACATAATTATATTTCATATCAATTAGAAGTTATCTTGTAACTGTGTTGTATATAATCACAGACATAGGTTTACACTAAATGTGTTATCATTATCGAGATATATTATTCATTGTAACCTAGCAGCTCTTAGTGGTATTTGTTCATCACTGAGAGAGAATAGTTCCATTGTAACAGAATTTATTATATTGAATATATATGTTTACTGTTACTTGTGTTCAAGATCAATTTGATTGTAATAACACTGTATTCAACCCCCTTCTGCAGTGTTGTGTGACCTAACAGCCTGATTTCTTTAAAAGAAAAAATCAAACTATACTCGTCCAAATACTTAAGGATATATACAATGGTGGGACTTATGGTAGTTGGGGCTTCTTGTTATTCCCTAACAATACAACAAGAATTACAGAAGGGGGGGTTGAATGTAATTCTGGCTACTTTTTGAAATTAATGAAGAATGGTTCTAACTTAATAATATATAAGTATTTGATTTGCAAAGTGCAGAATGGAGAATTAGATAAATCAAAACACAAGTAATAAAAACACAAGTCTTTAAAACTTTTTGGTGGATTTGAATGTATCCACCAGATATATATATATATATATATATATATATATATATATATCAAAAGAACCCTGTAAAGCTTGGAAAGCTCACACCTGCTTACAAATATGAACAACTAAACTTGCAGAGAAATGCTACATGATTCAGCTTACAAAATGTTTCTCTGAGAATGTATTTGCTTAGTCTAGTTATTGTTCTACTTGCTATATTTGATTTATATATCACCAAGTTTACATAGTAATACGACAAGATAATAAAACAAAACCTATCAAGTCTAATATCATACTGCTTCACTACTCTATTCCAGTATCTTTGAATATCTTCAAAATAGAATGGAAATGGTAATGCTTCTTTGTTCTCAAAACCCTACTAAACAGGCTGCCACATTCCATTTGCAAACACTCGACGCATGTGACTGTGTTGTCACTGTCAACAGATATTTGAATTGATTATCCGTCGAGTACATGCTAGTTATCCGTCGGGTAGCTTTGTTGATCATCCGTCGGGTTGTTTTGTTGATCATCCGTCGGGTAGCCATTTATCACTTGACTCCATTTCATTTGTGCAGAATTATAAGACATCTTAAATTTTCATTTAATCAACCTATTCTGCACATCTACTAGCAGTCTACATGATTCATAAGCTACTACAGAATCTATACAAAGTTGTTTGCAGAAATGTGCTACAATACTTATTGTTACATAAGCTACTCACTCGGTGGATATCAATTAGTCATCCTTCGGGACTATATTGAATCATCCGTCGGGACTATAATTGATCATCCGTCGGGTGCTACAAAATTCACTAAGTTAAATCTACTAAGGTGTTTTGTTTAGCTTATCATCAAGTACTCAACATATTCCTAACACTTCTGATGTGGAATGGTCTCACTTGGTTTCAAAATTTAATCATCTGAAATAACTAAACATAAACACTCATTGGTTTTGTTGGCATTGTGAATCAAAGATTAATTACGTTTCATATCTTTATGATCATATTTATTTATTCAAAAAAGATGAAAATTCTTATACTTTTTGTTTATTTCATCACATTTCATTCTTGGACAAAGATTGGAAAGAGAAATTAATCATCAATGCCCCTTTGAGAAAAATGTTACATGCAAAACTTAAGGTTAAATTGAGAAAGAATAAATGAAAGTAGCTCCTTTGTCATTTCAGTTGTTCCTGATCTCATTGATCCTTTTCAAAATTAGATTTTTAGCTTCATCCGACCTCTCTCAAGGTCTTGAAGTGGCATATAACTCTCATATTTCATGAATATCATCAACAAAGAAATTGCGGCCTGAATATTCTTCAATATTAGCTTGATACATGATAAAGTCCTTGTCTTCAGTCTTTTTTCACAATTTTTGATATAGTGGACAACTTACAGGTTTGACTAAAGTTTTCATAGTAGATTTTTTCTTTCTTTTTGTTCTCCCCTATAATTGAAATCTTGATAGTGGAGTGTCTTTATAATTGATTGGCTCTCCATGGAAATTAGGCTCATAGATCTAGTTCATAGGCTAAAAGATATGCCCGGGATGATGCAATGTAAAAAACATAGTCAGATAACTAGATGATAGAAGTCTTGAAAGAGGGTACCTGGATTATAGAGGTTCCGCATGAATATGTAGGTAAACGGTTACTCCAAGAGCATGAACCTTTCTCCATAGAAGACTATAACAGCCTAACAACATGATTGGATTCATTCAGTAAGGTAAGGGAACCTCTATGAGATTCACTAAGCTAATATATTTTCTACTTGTGCAGGTACAAGTTCCTTCAACATATGTTCCTAATTGTAGTTCACGATTACAACAGTATTACAAGACAAGCATGAGACAGAAAACATCACATAAAGAGATTCCATATTGGATAGTACGTCTAGGGACCATGTATAGAATACTTCCAATAACATTGAAGTTATATGTTTTTCGTGAGAACTTGAATGACACATAAGGTAAATATACTCCAACTTTGACATGAACTTGAGTTCTATTTTAATTAAAGTTATCAGACTACGAAATGGATTTAGAGAAGAGAACTCCTCAAATTGATATTCTAGTATTAGCGGACTTAGTATCCACATAGAACTACATGAGCTTGATCGCTCTATAAGGGTACATAGGTATTTAGGGTGGATAAGTGATGATCATTCACAAAAAAAACCCAAAAAGGAACAAACCCTAAAGGCTAAGAATGTTACATCAGCAGACATCCCGGAGCACCTCAAAAATTTTGAAGAAAAGTTGTCAACCCTTGAACAAGCCATACAAAAAAATAAGAAGAAGACCAAAACGATCTCTCCTAGAGAAAGTGCGAAGTCCAATGTTTGTATAAATGTATTAAATTTCAAGAAAAAAAAGTATAAAGATGATGTTGATAAATCTTGAAGACCAAAGGCGGAACCAATTGGGTGGCAACCTAGACCGAAACTCCAGTTAAGTAAAAAAGGAGATTTCTTTAAAAAAATATAGTTTTTTAATAAAATTGAGTAGAAGTTTTTTTAAAATCTCAACAAACATCAAAATTGCCGATATTTCAATTAAGTTCAGAATACTTTATTGCTCTGATACCACCTGTTAGGTAATGAATTACACACAGAGGGGGGTGAATGTGTTTTTGTGTTTTTATGTTTTTCTTGAAGTATTTATGGTTGTGAACAAAGTAAATCAAATCTTGTAGTGAAATATGTTAATGCAGAAATTAAACATGCAATAATAAAGAACACAGATCTTTCAAAACTCACTTAATTTTATACTAAAATTAAGAATGTTTTGCTACAAAAATTCTAGGATCTTTGTTGATAAAGAGCTTAGCTTCTTTCTTGAGAGAGTACAAGAATGCATGATCTAAATTGTTACAACTAACAAAAGACCAGTGTTAACTTTATATCATAGTTAACTACTAGTTTACACAGTGTATAATAAGAGATGCTATTCACTTTAGTAAACTGTCACTTGTCATTTCCATTTAAGGAAAAGTATATCTTTCATTTCTGGCTTAGTATATGTTTGCATATTGTGTTAACTTTGATCTTCCTTTGTCAGTTAATCTTCACCCTTGATCTTGCACACTCTTCAAGCTGCATTTTGTAGACTTGTCAATCCAACTGGTTGGATTGTTTGTTGATTGTTAATCTTGGATATTGAACTGGTCTGCAATTTGTACTTTGAGATTTTACCTCAAGATCTCCAGTTTAGGCATATAGAGAACTTGACATCTTGATAAGTATATTGGCTTATCGAGATCTCTAATTACTCTATTGTTGATTTAACTTGTAGAGGTCTCTGAGTTCTCTATAAGAGAATTTGGCTTGTCGAGATCTCTCCACTTCATATCTTCACTTTGACTTATCGATATCTCTGATTTCTCTAGTGACTTGTTGACTTGTCGATATCTCAGAGTTCTCTAGTGAAATTTGACTTGTTGATAACTCAGAGTTCTCTAGTAAATTTTGACTTGTCGATGTCTCTGAGTTCTCTAGTGAAATTTGACTTGTCGATGTCTCTGATTTCTCTAGTGAATTTTGACTTGTCGATATCTCTGAGTTCTCTAGTGAAGAAATGACTTGTCGATATCTCCAATCTTTATGTCTTCAATTTGGCTTGTCGATATCTCTGAGTTCTCTAGTAGCTTTCCTGAGTTCTCTATAAGTCATTCTGGAGTTCTCGAATGACTTCTCTTTAACACTAAATCTATGACTAGTAGAGATCTTGACTTA
Source organism: Apium graveolens (assembly GCF_009905375.1). NCBI lineage: Eukaryota > Viridiplantae > Streptophyta > Magnoliopsida > Apiales > Apiaceae > Apium > Apium graveolens. The sequence goes on along the minus strand of NC_133650.1, from coordinate 233,689,113 downwards.
GAACATTTTTCCCAAAATAGATTTATTCAACTCCAAGCTTCTTCATAATTCTTCTAAGGCATGATCTTCTTGATCTTCTTCTAGATAGAATTCTTAGGCTTGATACTGTTTAAAAGAAAAAGACTCAAGTCTGCCCTTTGACATTTTTACAGACTTTAATGTTACAATACAAAATGCAAACTAAGATTACGATACAACTTACTTAGGGTTGTCAATTTGACTTAGTCTTGTTATTGTCCAGGCATGTCTTGCACAACAATCTCCCCCAATTTGTGAGAAGATTGCTTAACACAAATTCATGCCTGTTAACAAGACTAACTCCAAGCTATGATGGAAAATAAAGTAGTTACATGAAAATTGACGCAATTACAACTTTTATACTTAGAAGATTTACAAAGTTAAAGTAGTTACAAGCATCAGGTAAAGACTGTTTTTACTTCTATTTCTTCTCTAAGGATATCCTTTAACTGAACAAGAATTTCAAGTTCTTCTACAATAGGTGTCCCACTTAGAGCTTCTACTAGTTTGATCCTGTCTGCTTTTGGATAACCACTGTCTAGTAAATTAATTCTAAATCTTGAGAATTTTCTAGTTTGATGTTCAGAAATATTCCATCTTTTGAAATTCTGCTCATTCCTTTAACCTTGAGTTCTTCTGATCTTTTCATGAACATTTCAATCTTTTCATCATATTTTCTTCTTCTTTCCTCATATTCAGCCTCATTTCTTTTTCTTCTTTCTTCTCTTTCAATCAACCACTCAGCCAAAACTGATCTCCATGCTCTTGTAGCAGTATCCTTGTCTTTTAGCAAGCTTATCACTCTCTTGATTTCTGTGGGAGAGAGAGAATCCATCAAAGCACAACCAAGGAAAGTGAAGGACCCATCTACATAATAAATTCTGACTTCCTTCAAAGATACAACCCAGGCTCTACTTATTTCCTCAGCTAGTTTTTGAAAATAATCTTCATCCGAGATGCACCAATTCAAGGGTAGAAAGTCATTTTTCTTGAAACAATTCCAGAGAGCCCTTTCAGTGACTTCTACTTTTTCTGTAGGCTTGACTTTTCTAGGTTTCATCCCAACAGTCTTGTAATTGATTTTGAGTGAAGGTTTTTCTAAAGGTAAGATAGTGATTTTCTTGAGATAGGTTTGGTTTGAGGTGATTTGTGTTTTAAGAAAGGTGTTTGCAGTTTGTTTGTACAGAAACTTTGGTTTAGAGGTTATAGGTGGTTTGATGTTTGAGATTTTTGGCTTAGAAGATTGAGCTTGAGTTATTTGGATTTTCAGGGTTGGTTGATGTGGTTCTGAGCCATCATGATTCTTATTGCTTCTCCTCTCACTCCCTCTCTTTTTCTCATCATTCTTCTTCTTATCACCCTTCTTCTCTCCGCCCTTGCTTCCAGCTGCCCTACTGGATTGACTTGGATTTGAGCTAGAAGATTTTTGATTGTCATCCTTCTGCTCATCATCATCCTTGTCTTCCTTCAAATTGTAGTATGTTGTGGGCAACATAGTTTCAACGTTTTGTAGATATCTCCCCAAGATCCTTATCATTTCCTCATCTTCAGGCTTTTTGTTAATTTTGGTCTTTAGATCAGTTTCAAGGGTTATGATCAATCTCAAGTTATTCCTCACACAGTGTTTAGGAACTGTAAAGTGTCTGCACTTTCTAGTTTGTGGACATATATAGGGAATACCCCTGCTTGGATGAAGATAGGCTTCAGGGAAAGCAACTATCCGAGCATTTATGAGTTTCTTTAGCAGCTGGGTGTCCTCTGGAATAACTCTGTGTACTTTGTCAATTATTACATCCATCTTGAGATGCTCTCAATTTTTGAAGATTGGTGAGAGACACCTGGAGACATCTGTCCAGTCCACAATCATTTACATTTTCCACTATTCTCTTTTCTAAAAAGTTGTCAACCTTGACTAGCACCACTCTGAGAAAGTTTATATTGTTGGTCAAAGCTCTCTTGTATGTAACATAATTGTTGTAAAGAGACACCCTCAAGACTGTCAGAAGTTCATTAAATTTGTTATCTTGACAAGGTCCTTCTGCAGCTTTCAAGAGTCTTTCTTTTCCAACATCATGAGTGGTTTGAGCTGTTGGAGAGCTTTGACCATGTTGAGTTGTAGAGATGACTTCTTTTGACTTTCCAACATCCTTGGATTATTTAATCCTAGCTTCTATCTCCCCCTTAGTCTTGGTGACAGTCATGATTAGGGGAGTTGGTAGTTTTGGCCTCACAGCTTCAGGCAGTGTAGGAAATGGAATGTTTAGCTTTACCATAATGGCTCCCAAGGCAATAGAGTTTTACATTTGAAGGTGCTTGCGGGAGTACACCAAGGTTTGAATGTCATCATGTTGACTCTGCACTAGAGTAGTGAGAGCTTGCACCTGAGCTGTGAGATTGTCATTAGAGGTTTGCAGAGTGGAGACTTGCTGTTGAAGTGCTTGAATGTGAAGATTTGTTGAAGTAGATACAGGTGGATGAGATTTTGATGTAGAGATAACGGTAGATGGTCCAAATGTATCTTGCACATGTTTCTGAATTTCATCTATGACCAAAAGTGAAGGAGTGTATCTTGCAGTGTGCATTTGATCCAACTTCTACCTAGTGTCATTGGAGTTTGTGATGTGATCTTGAACTACCTTGTGCAAGGCTACAAATGAGACTTTCAGCTGATTTACACTCTTATCAATCCCACTGAGATCATACCTTGACATTTGTTCTGAGAAGGTTTTGAATTGGGTTTTGATCTTAGTTTGAGAGGGGATGATTTGATCTATCTTTTTCCTTACCATTCTCATAATCTTGTCTTGATGTCCATTCAATGTGATTAGAAGTGATTTTCCAAAGTTGTGGAAAGCCTTGATTTGAACTTTATAGACATCATTGATGGCATCACACACCTCTTTAGGAGTGAGAGATCTGGCATTGCTTCCCAAAATTGTGATGTATTCCTCCCTGAATTTAGCTAACACAACATCCATTTCAATGGTGAAGTCCTTGTCCAACCAAGCATCACAGTTAGCATCCTGACCAGCTTCATCAACAATTTTTGCTTGATTATCTTCAACATCAGCCTCTTAGGTGAGCATGATAGCTTGGTAGTCCTGATTAGACATATTGGATGTGAATAGCTGTTGTGAGATTTGTGCAAGGCCTCCAAGTTGATTAACTCTAAGATCTTCAATTATTGAAGGTTGATTTTCAGTGTCTTGGAGCCATTGGGAGATGAGGTGTGATTGAGATGTGGAGGGTTGTGAATCAGAACCACCTATGACTAAAGTCACAGTTTTACTCACAGATTGCTCTGTGGTTTTGACAAGTTGTTGTTCCTCACATGAAGTGGGAACCTCCAATTGAATTGGAGGAGATTTGATTGGGTTACTGTCATGTACACCAGCCTCAAACCCTTGTGCTTCTTGCAGAGCACTGTCACTTGAATGTGATAAACTTGCCTCCCTCATAGCAGGATCATTGACAATTATACTCCTAGCATCAACTGCCAAAGCAATTTCTGCTAAGGTTTTGAGGGGAGTTGTTCCTACATGAGGAACCTCTAATTGAATTAGAGAGCATTTAGATAGCTCCCCCTCAGGAGTACTACCCTCAAACCTAACAGTCTGTGAAGACTGATTTGCACAAGAAGGTGCATTTAGTATCTCCATGGGATATTCAGTAAAAACTGATGAATCCCTCATGGTTTTGATGGTGTCATCAAGGTCTACCCCAGCTAGTAGCCTCTCACCATATGATTGTAGTGTCTGGGTGGTGAGCAAGGTTTCTTGAACCAAGTCACTTGATTTAGCTTGCACTTGAGAATTGGATTCAATTTCTATAGGTAGAGAAGAAATTTTTGAGATTAGAAGTTGTTGCTCAGAAGTGAGTGTTGGCAGCTCTCCCTGAATGGATGAGGGAGCTTCAAAAGATTCGCCCTCACTGTGTGTGCCATCCTTATTTCTCCTACCATACACTTGAATTTCTTCAGGTGCAGGCTGTGCAGACTCTGTACAAGGTGCATTGGGGTGAATGCTCTTTTCAATAGATACACCCTGTTGAGAGGATGTATCTAGAGTCTGTTTAGTCCCCATTTTTACAAATGCATCTTGTTGGGAGGATACAGAGGTGGCTTGAGTGGTCAGCTCAGATTTCTTACTCTTCTTTGATCTCTTGACCAATGGTGACTCAGCTTCTATTTGATCCTCACCACTCTCAGTCAGAACAGTTAAAGTTACCTCCTTTCTCTTCCTTTTACTCACCTCATCCTTTTGAGAAGATGAGGTGGTTGGTTTTCTAGCTGCTAATGGTTGGTTTGAAGAAGTGGTTTCAGCTTGGGAAGGTCCCTGTGGGTGTTCCTGTGTTTATACTTCCACAGGTTCAGGAACCATAGATGTGCTAGATTGTACATTAGATCTCATGTCAGGCATTGGGTAAGGGTAAGTCCTAAACCTCTCCAACATGAATGGAGTGATTTTCAGACTTAGATTTACCTTGTTCTTTGTAGTAAGTGAACCAAATATTATTTTGGACACTTGCTTACAATTGCCTATTTTAGTGCTATTTATATCATTCAACAAATATATGTCTGCTACTTTATGACTTAAAGTAGACATAATGAATCTAGGAAAGAAGATTTCCTTACCTCTAGCAGACAGGGGCATGGTCAGCCTGGTTGCAAGTTCTTCCAGGATCAATAGACCAACATTCAAGTGTCTGTTGTGGGCTATTGAGTACACCAGCTTCTGCACCATACTTAAAATGTTGTCATACCCTGTCTTCCTGCATGTGAAGGCCCTTACTACAAAATCAAACACAAAGGACCATTCATTCCTTAAGTTGGTTCTGTTCAGACTTGACAAGTTGATTCTTCCACCATAGTTGATGATGTCCATAAACTCAGTCAGTTCATCAGAAGTGGGCACCTCCACTAAGTTTACATTTGGAAGACCCAAGGCTTTGTTCACATCTCGCTCATTAAACTCAATTTGTTGGCCTCCAACTGATAAAATTACCACCAGAGATACAGAATTGCCATTCATAACAGTCCTTACCACAACTGTTGTCCAAAACTCATGCAGCACATCCAAGTACAACACTAGGTTAGCAGTCAAAGCTCCTGCAAGGTAAGATTCAGAAATAAATTTTACAAACCCCTTAAAACTATCATGGGCTTGGTTAGCATCAGTAAAGGCTAAGTAGTTTTTTCCTTTCTCTGGGATAGTTGCTCTAACAATATTGAGTGCCATTGTTGATTAGTAAGTGTGAATGGGCAAGAAAAATTAGTGAGAAAGGAGTGAAAACAAGATAGAAATCGGTTTTGGATTGAAAAGCTAGATCACTTGAGATCTCAAAGGTTGTAAGTATTTATATGTATCGAGATGTCTGGGTATTTATAGTAAAAGCTAATGACTTGTCGAGAAGTCAGAAATAAACGTCTGGAGTATACTTATCGAGAAGTCAATTTAAGAAGTGAAAAATATATCGAGAAGTCATTTTAAATTACTCTTATAGAGAACTAAAAATTGACTTATCGAGATGTCAAATAAATATCCAGTTTCTCCAGAAATGGACTGAATTAATTCCAACTTTTATTTGAATAAATCAAAATAAAATCAGAATAAATTTGCCAAAAGTATTTTACCAAAATAATTTATTAAATTAAATTATTTCAGTTTTGAGTTATTGATAAGTCTGAAAATTATACTTGTAGAGAATTGTGAATTAACACCACTAGAGAATTCTACAAGGACTTATCGAGAAGTCAATGAATTGACTTATCGAGAACTCACTCGAGAAGTCTTAAAATGACTTGTCGATAAGTCAGGTAGACTTATCGAGAACTCAGTTCTCTATATACTTTTGATTAACTTAATTATGCCTTGTGTTAATTTTATATATTAAAGATGTAAATTAACAACTGGGAAGTTTAATTAGAATTTGAAAAATTCCAAGCTAAATTTTTATTTTTGAAGAATAAATATGCAGAGATTTCTGAAATATTTATAATTCATATTTCAGTTAATTTCTAATTAAATCAAATAAAAGTTGATTTATTAGAAATTAATCTGCTGCAAAACATTAGCTGAGTTCTTGCCTTGGGATGAAGAATTAAGCATAAAAATTAAGCATTCCAATTTCACCTACAAGTCTAGTGAATGTTGCTCCATCCAAAGGTTTAGTAAAAATGTCAGCTAATTATTTTTCTGTTGAAAAAAAATGAGCTCAATGGTACCATTTGTAGCATGTTTTCTAATAAAATGGTACCTTACATCAATGTGCTTTATTCTAGAATGATTAACTGGATTAGCTACTATAGATATAACACTAGTATTGTCACACATAGGAACTTTGTGTAACACTAGGCCATAATCCATTAGCTGATTTCTAATCCAAATCACTTGAGAACAACAACTTCCTGCATCTATGTATTCAACCTCTGTTATAGAAGTTGATACAGATTGTTATTTCTTGCTATACCAGGATACAAGTCTTTGGCCAAGAAATTGACAGCTTCCACTAGTACTCTTTCCGTCAACCCTGCATCCAGCAAAATCTTCATTTGTGTAACCAACAACTTCAAAACCAGTTCCCTTAGGATACCATAATCCCAAGTTTAGAGTCCCCTTCAAGTATCTGAAAATCCTCTTTACAACCATCAAATGTGATTCTTTTGGATTGGCTTGAAATCTTATGCACAAGCATGTAGCAAACATGATGTCTGGTCTACTAGTAGTTAAATAAAGCAATGATCCAATCATTCCTCTATAGCTTGAAATATCTACACTTTTCCCTTTTCTATCTTCATCCAACTTTGTTGTAGTAGACATAGGTGTAGATGCAGGTAAAGAATCAACCATGCCAAACTTTTTCAATAAATCTTCAACATACTTAGTTTGGCTGATAAAGATTCCATCATTTCTTTGACTGACTTGTAGTCCAAGAAAGTAACTTAATTCCCCCACCATACTCATTTCATATTCACTCTGCATAAGCTTGGAGAATCTTTGGCAAAGCTTTTCATCTGTAGAACCAAAAATGAAATTATCCACATAGATCTGAACTAGGATCATGTATTCACCATGTTTCTTGTAGAAGAGAGTCTTGTCTATAGTATGTAATATCCTGGAAATATCGTGTAATTCTTTTTATTAATAAATAATTATTATGTGAATTTTGGTGATTTATTGGATGATTGATATTAATATTTGGGTGTTTATATATGATAAAATTTGGATATTTTAATTTTTACTTATCCAAAATCAAATATAGATAATTTTGGTATTTTTGTGGCAATTTTTGGATCACTATATGATTTTAAAAGGATTTATAGAATTAATAATTATTCTTTTTAAGTAATTATAAAATTACTTTTTAGAATTTGAAATCGTCTCACTTCAACTGTTTTTGCGTTTTTACAACCCGAAACACTTCGGAAAACTCCTTCATAACCTAATCTAATGATTTCGAACACTTTCCGTATTTTGACTTTTTCGATCCGGGGTACGGTTTGACCTGTACGAGTCCCAGCGTAAAACTTTCGATACCCTAATAATTTTATAGATCGATAAAACCCGGTTTTCTCATAGGCGAGGTTTTATCACCTTATTTTTATATAAAGTGTTTTATAAGAGGCTCTGTTTTGATAATTATTCAAATATGGTATTAAATTGTATTGTTTTCATAGTTATTTAGCGGCTAAGTAATCAATTTTCGGATCCAATATACATAATATTAATTATTAAATTATTAAATAAATAAAGTATGTTATGATTCTGTTAGCTGTGTGTTGCTTTATTATTAATTGTGTGTGATTTGTGGGGTACGAAAATTATTTGTATAATTAATTATTAAATTGTATGGTTTTGTTTTGCTTTTAAAAGTAATTTAATTGAAGATTTATTCTCATAAATATTAAAAAAAATTAAAATCATTTTTATGCTTTTATAATTTCAATTTTTATTTTTAGGAATTTATAAAATTTAGAAATCAATATTTTATCAATTATTTAACTCAAAATGATTTTCTGATTGCATTTAAGTGTAAATTTCGTATTAAATTCCAGAATGCTTCAAAAATCATGAAATTCATATTTCCTGAAGTTTGGAATATTTTGAGAATTTTAAAAGTGTTTTGGAAATTTTCGGGGTTTTATTTACCCGCACGTTTATTCGTTAATTCGTTAAAATGCGGGTCTGATGCGCGTTCCAAAATTTCTTTAAAAATGATTAAAATTTTACATTGTTAGTTTAAATTAATTCCGAGAATTTTAAAACTTTTCTGATAAATTTTTCAGATTATTTTACTCGTACGTTGCTCGTTTAATTGCTAATTATGGGGTAAATTCAGATTCGGGAATAGAGTAATAAACAAGCACAAAGCAAACATATTCAGCTGAGTTTATTTTCCCCCAATTCTCAACCCTGCTCTCATCTCTCACTTCGCTCCTCTCTTCTTCTCACTCTCAATTTTTTTTCCAATTCACTCTTCTTCTCTCTAATTCTCGATTAATCTCTCCTGCTTTCCCCTTCTTTGCTTCGTTGTTCGGCTGTGTCTCTCTCTCAGGTAAGCCACCCCGCCATTTTTTTTGCCTTCTGTTCGCCGTTGTCTCGGATTTTCCGGCCAAAGGCCGCGTGCGTGCTTCTCCGAGGCGCGTCTATGTATGTGTGTTGAATATACATGTGTGTTGAGTGCGTGTGTGTGTATATCAATTCGTGTGTGTGTTGTGTATACCTGTGTGGGTACTGCTGTATTTTCAGTCTTGCCGTGCTTTACTTTTCCGGCTATGTTCCCTGTGGTTCCATGTTCTGCGGGTTGTTGTGTTGGCACGTGTTGTGCGCGTGTTTTTGCTATGAATTGAAACTGTGATTAATTATGTTTCATTTTAATTTTTCTGCAGAAATCATTTGATTGCAATTCATGAAATAAAAAGATTTTTCATGCGAATATTATAATATTTAATCGATGAAATTCGCGAAGGATGTCCAATGTAATCAGAAACCCGTGAATTTTATCGCCGTCGGCAATGAGCCTTGGCGAGCCGACGGTGGACGGTGATGATTTTTATCCGAGTCCTATAATTATAAATTAAATATATCAGTCTGAGGAATTAATTTCGAAATGAAAAAGAATAATAATAATTAATAATTGAATATGTATCGGTGGTTGGGATTGGTAATTGGATTGTGAATTGGATTATGTTGCGGTTGTTGATTGTGATTGACGTCGAATGGTTTCGACGGGTAGGCCGATAAACAAATGAGACGCTGCCCGATTTTTTGGAAATTAATTCCGAAAATACGGGAACGTAACCTATAATTATCGGAGACGTCGAACGAGGATATATAATTATATTTTACGAAACCTGATTACGTGTTGAGACAAGATATTTTATAAAAAGCCGATTACCCGTTTTTTTTTCTCAAAATGACGAATATATATACTTTCCGAAAACAAATACAGAATCGAGTTTCGAAGATGTGAATCATAATTGCTTTGTATATTTCAATAATACATATACATACGAGTCGGGTTATGAAATCTTATGGGTAGAAGTGATAGTGATATTATGTCAAGCTAGACGGTTATCTGAACTAGGGTATTTCAACCCTGTAGGTCCTAGTCGGAAGACCCGAGGAGTGACGTCGGACTAAGAATAGCCTAGTGGCCAATCATCAGACTAAAAAAGATTCCAATCGAAGGACATGAAGGATAGAATTGTATCCATAATAGGGTAGTGGTTTGACGATAAAGCCGAACATTCAAGTCGAACCAAAGTCAACCAGTAATAGTGATTAAAGCTTATCAAGGAAAGTATTCCTTACTTTTCTCGTAACATACTGCAAATACTTCATTCTTATTCTAAGTTCAGAATAGTTAACTGTTTTATATTTCACTGCAATTACTCTCAATTATGCAAGTTCATTTCATTATTGTTCCTATATTATCGATTGATCTCTTGAGCAAATACCTATTCTTCCGGGTGATTTACGAACCCTGAATTGGGATGTTTTGAAATCAAAATGATTTGACATCAAAATACTCTACGGGCTAGATGGTTACTGTGAGGGCCAGTGATGAGCTGGATCCTATGGGCCGGGGATGGACCGGACCCTTAGGCCATAGTGCCTGGGTACCCTATATATATTGGTGGGTCTATGCAGTTGGGTATAGATCCCACTGTATCCTGACTGATCAGCAGGGTATAGTGCATATGTTGGTTCTAGTGTCCAGTCTAATTTATTATTGATCGCAATTAACGACATTCCTTCTTGAAAAGTTTTATGATTACAAAACCGGACAAAACCCTGATTCAGGAGATGAATCTGGGGATTGATCGTCACTTCTATTTTATAATTCAGGGCTGGTAACAACCAATGTTTATTTGTTCAACTACTTCAAAGAAACAGAAATGTTACAAATTATCTAAAGATTTGTCCGGAAAAGTTCTTTTGATATTGATACTTGGAAATCACTTATATACTTGTTGGGCATTTTGGCTCACTCTTACTTTGTAAATTCTTATTTCTTTCAGAAATAAATGAGGATAAAAGTGAATAGCTGTGAATAGACAGCGGAAGTTAGAAAGATCTCTACTGCAAGAGGATGAAGATTTAGAAAAATTAGATAAGGGAATTAGTACAAAGGTATTTAAACTTATATTTTAGTTATTGTAAAGATTGTTAAGGTTAGATTCTTGTTTCATACCATAACCTGTAAAAGATCCGGATTTAAGGGGTTATTTGTATATTATTTTAGATTATGTAAAGATTGTTTAGTGACACCAAATCTTGACCCCGGATTTGGGTTGTTACAGTTGGCATTAGAGCAACAGGTTATTGGTCTCTGAGATAAGAATAGGTGAGAGTAAGATAGGAGTGATAGGTCATATAAGATAGGAAAGACCATAGGTATACTCATTTTAAGTTTGAATTAAGTGTGAATTAGGATTAGCAGATCTGATATGGAGTTAATAAGATATGATATTGTTGAGGAAAGTGTAAGGCGAATATAGCAATGCTATAGATATATTAAGTTCTCAGAACCTATAGGGATGAGGAGCCGACAGCTCGATGGAGACTGAGTATGTTATCCTACTTTCCATGTGGTTTTAAAGAAAAAATGCGATTGATTCTTGTGAGAACTTCATATAAGGAAAGCTAGGTGAGTTTTAGTACGATTTAACTTAGAATTAGGTAGTAGGACAAGCTCCACGCTGGAGGCAATGAGTTGATGGAAGCTGATGAAGAGCCAAAGTGCGAGTTGTGAAGGCACCACCATTGCGAGAAGATTCTTGTCACTTATCGGGCACCGCGCAAGGAATGAGCTTTACCATATTATGTTAGGTCCCAATATGTTTGTAGAAGGGGGGTTTGAATACAAACTATACCGTTTAATCGAATAAAATGCGGAATAAAAAAGTGAAACAAAATTCAAGTTAAATAAAACTATTATTAAACTTGAAAGGTGTTACAACAACGGTATTGTTTACAAGGGATTAATCTCAAATAAATTATTCCAAATCTAGAATAAATTCGACATGAACTTTTTCTATTTTTGAAATAAAAAAGATTAAATGCTAAAAGCAATTTGAGATTAAGTTCTAGGGATTTTGATCCGCTAGATAGTTACACAAGAACAAGAGAAGGATTTCTATTGGTTTAGATTTAACAGTAAATACTAGAAATTAATGTCCTGAGAAATTGTAATAAGTTCTCTGCTTTTGTTCTGTGTTCTTCAGTTGGTTTGATATTAAATGCTTCTGTTAACAATCAACTTCTATTGTTTTTTATATTCAATCAACCCACTTGATTTAATTGGCAAGACAATCCGTTGAGCTCAGCAAGACAATCCCAACAGCTGGTAGAACTTTCGGTAGGACTATTGATTGTACTAGCAAGACAATCACCACAGCTGGTAAGACTTCCAGTAAGACCATTTAAATGAACTGGCCTGACTTTCGATATGATTATTGATTGTCATACCGATTGTCATACTAATACAAAAGATTGTCTTGCTTAATTAATTTTGAATTTAAATTCAAAATCAATTCTGAAAAACCATAATATTAATTCAGAATTAATTAATCAATTAATCCAATTAATCAATAAATTAATCTTTGCAGATATAATTTATTTTCTTAATTAAATTATACGACTTAATTAATTAATAGAGAATTAATACTATTCTTGAACATCAACCACTCTTCTGACAATCTTCTGAAAATCCTGAATCCATTTCACCGCTTCAATGTTGACACTCGATGTACTGTCTGGTTCATGAATGACTAACTTCTGTAATGTTTCTTCATGTCTTGATTTTCTTCAGATTAAATCCCTGTAATTAATTGATACCCTGACGAGATCTTTGTCACTTGATTAAATCCACAATATTGATTAATATCACTGAGGCTTGATCAATTTCTTGAACTTCTTCCAGTGAAGTAATTTCTAAAGTTGTAGATGAACATTGATACTGAATCCTTTGACAGATGTTACTTGGAGAGATCTCTTTAACTGTGGATCTACTATTTACTTATTACATTCTTATTTGAGTTGAGTTAAATCCTCGAATAAATAAATAGGCTATGACATATGCCTTTCAATCTCCCCCTATTTGTTTGTTAAACAATAACAAAAAATACCTAGAGGATAACTCAACTAACAAATAAGAAAAAGATATAAATAGAAATGCAAAGTAAATAGCAGAAAAGTTCTGGATTATATTTAACATTTTCCAGATTCCAAAAGAAATTTACAAGTGAATACAAGATAGATGTTCCTCTAGACTGAACATATGACTACATTTGTCTATCTTGATTCATAAAGCTCTAAGCATATTACATTAAGTTTTGAGCTAATTGAATTCAGTTGTCTTCCCTTCCGAATTCACCTTCTTCCAAATCTTAAAGCAACTCCTTGTCAAAGACACGATCCTTTTCTGAAGTGAAGCTGGCTGGTCTGACTGGTTGAACTCCAACTGACTTTAGCTTATGCTTGAACTGATTGTACCTTTTAATATTCTTTTCACAATAAGCTTGAATCAGATCAGCAGCTTGAGTTTTCAACATGGATGAGTATTCGGCAGTTCTTAAGTGATGTTCCATCCAGATAAGATGCTTAGCAGAGTAGTCTTTAAGAGATTGTGCATCAAGATGGCAGATTTGAAGACAGTCAGACTTAAAGAATCTTACCTGATGAGGATTGTTGACCACTTGAGGACTAGCCCTGCTGGCAAACTCTTTGAGCCTTTCTCGAAGAACTTCATTCAATTCTGAGCTTCTTTTTACTTTGTTGAGTAGAACCCAAATCTCAGATAAAGAACGATTCTCAAACAAGTGAAGTGATACTTTGAAAGATCCTTCATTATGACAATATACAAAGATGCTCATTTCATTTAAAGATATGTCAAAGGCAGCTGTGATCCTTGAGACTTCAGTCTTGATAGCATTCATGAACACGTCATTGTTTGGAACTGCCTATCATTGTTTGTGCTCAGCTGAGGCATATCAAGTACTCTCCTAGCTTCATCCCATTTTTCACCAATCTTCAGTTTGACATCTTTTCTCCTTTCTTTAGCTTTAATGTCATGAAGACGTTGCTTTTCAAGAGTTTCTGTTCGTTGAATGTTTTTCCTCATATCAATGATCTGGGATATCTTTTTAACTTCGGCTTCTTTTCTCTTCAACTCTGACTGCTGCTGCTGAAACACTTTCTCAAAAACAGGATCCACTTGAGCTTCCTCTTCCCAGTCTTCAAAATTACTTTCCTCCTCAGCTTCAAAGAAACCATTTTTATCTTCCAAGACTGGTTCAGTGGGAATGTCAAAAATATCAAAATCATCTTGTTCTCCACTATAGTAGACATCATCAGCCTTCCTTGTGTCTCCAGCAGAAGAATCTTTTTCTTTACCCTTTCTAAAGCTCCCTCCTTGCTTCTCCCCCTTAGTTGAGGAATCCTCTACAGATTTTCCTTTAGACCCTCCCTGACCTCCATTACCTCCAGAGCCTGAGCCTCCACCGGACGGCCCTTCAAAGAAAGTTCTTTGCTCTTCATTAGGGCAGTGAGAATTTTTAATCATAAATACAAGTGCTTCATCCCTTCATTGAGATGTTTCATGCACGTCTCTATCTTTAGGAATCTGGAGGAGTCCAGTGAATGGTTCATTTCAACTAGGTCTTCAAGAGAATTCATTCTAGTATGAAGAGAGCAGAAGTTTGCAATATTGTCTGCTGATGAAGTTGGAGATTCCTGAATGGAATTAAGCTTTGGTATCACAGAGGTCTTGAAATCTGAGATATCATTCGTAATAAATGCCAGTTGATTGTTGATAGAGGTGGAAAAAGAAGACCGTTCAACCACTTGTGCTTTGAATGTTTGAGCCTCAGCCTGACTTTTTGCAAGCTGTTCTTGTTGGATTTTTAACGCAGCGGGGGCATGGCAAAACACTTTTACACATACAAAATCCAAATAAAAGCATATAAATCGTGAATAAAAATTCGAGGGATCGAATCTAACCTTTTAAAATAATTCGGAGACAAGGATCAGAGATCCTTAGCAGTTGCTCCTCAAGTGTGAAGCACTCCACCGGTATCCACCAAGAAAACGATGTTAAGGAGGAGGAAGGAGGTGGAGAGAATTGAGTTTTCCAAACTTTTTGGGTTTTGGGGTTCGATGTGGGTTGGAATAAAATAGGGTCTATAATAGTGTATTTATAGGTAAAATTTTCAGCTGAAATTTTCCCATAAATAATATTATTATTATCCCATTTATTATTCTCATTAATAATTAAAACACCTTTTAATTATTAATTCTTTTTCTAAACACTTTAGAAATAATTCTCTCTCTTGATTTAATTTCCAAAAATTAAATCCTTTAATTAATAATATTAAGGACTTTTCTTAATTAATTTATAATCAATTAAATCTCATTTAATCAATTATTAAATTCGCCAATTAATTATTTATTTCATAAATAAATAATTATCAGCCATTATTAATTAATTCCTCCACCATTAAATCATTCTCTTTTTATGGTGTGACCCTGTAGGTTCAATATTAAGCCGGTAGTAGAAATAAATAATAATAAAACTATTTTATCATTATTTATATAAATTCTCTAATTTATTAAATATGATTAATGAATTAATCACATTTATTCTACATCGTGAGTGATGCTTCTCAACATATCGCGACTATCCGGATAATATGAATTCACTGCTTAGAATACCAAGAACCTGTCAGTGAATAGTTACCGTACAATAAACTCCTTCTATCCTACAATGTCCCGATTAAATACAAGGCATGGATCTCGTGTCAAGCCTATCTAATTCAATCACTTTGCTTACCATTTACTATGCGTAGTTCTATGCAAATTAGAAACTCCTTTCTAATTTCATTTACTCTGGCCGCATAAGTGGATCAGCTTTGAACATTCGCTTCCTTCACTGGAACGGGTAGATCCTTTATTGATCATACACTATCTTCGTGTACAAATTCCTATACCCAGAAGAGCCCTAATAATTGTCCCTGGAGATTAAGAACTAAACCAAAGCATAGTTCAGTGTACACAAGATGACTATGATGACCTCAAGTCTAAGGATACTTGTACAACTATCACTATGTGAACAACTGCTGACACGTGAGTGAACTCCATCAGTTGTTCAGCTGTTCGAGTCATGTTCAGTGAACTTATTCCATAATAAGCACCTACATACTAGCTATAGTGTCACCACACAAATGTCTATGAGAACAGACATCCTTCATAATGAAGCAAGCATAGTATGTACCGATCTTTGCGTATTATTAATTACCAGTTAGTAATCCTATGACCAGGAACTATTTAAGTTTAGAGTTATCATCTTTTTAGGTCTCACTATTATGATCTCATCATAATCCATAAAAAGCTTTACTCTAAACTATGGTATATCTTATTTAAACACTTAAATAGATAAAGCCCGTAATAAAAACAAAACAAGTCTTTATTAATATCAATGAAATCAAAACAAATTACATAAAAGTTATTCCTAAATCCTAATACATGATTGGACTTAGGACATATTCCTTTCAGTTCTTTCAGAGCAGTAATTTGAGCTAACAGATTTTCAGTGTTTGTGTCTGTGTGTGCGCTCACCTGAATATCTCTCCTGTTTGGTTCACTCAACTCACGTGCTTGTGTTTCTCTCAATATAAGTGTTCGTGAGGAGCCATCCTGTAGCTGGTCTTCTGTACCTGCAATTGAAATCACCCTTGCCTCTTCAAGAGAGGTCAGTGGTGGTGCAATGGGAATTCGCGAGTCCCGATCCTCAGTCAAATCTATCTTTTCATGTGAAATAGATGTCTGAATTGCTTCAGGGATAGATTGACTGAGTTGCCCTCCACTTTATCCAGATAAATATGCGAGTGGAGAATCCCGTGAGGGAGCCAGAGGTGTTGGATCTGGGAGGGGAGAAAATGACTCTATTAAAGGTGGCTGAGAGTTAGATTTTCCCTCAGAAGCATGTGACTGCTCTTCTGCCGTAACTATGGCAGGCACTGTAACCGACTCAATGTGCACTCCTCTCTCTGTGCCTTGAGTATCATCTATTGGTCTGTATGCTTCCATTGTGAGTAATGGAAGTGTGTTTGACTCAGTACAAGATGCCATAGCCCTATGGCGAATTTCAATAGATTCATCCTGTTGAGAGAATGTATCTAGTAACTGTTCATTGGCCATATCATAGTCCGTGTCCTATTGGGAGGACACTGATGGGCTTTCAGATGCCTCAGTAAGTGTTTTTCTTTTCTTGGGAGGAGGCAGAGCTGAGGGTTCATTCACATCCAACAACATACTACTTCCTACTAACCTTATCGGTAACATTTTAGACAGTGGGGGAGAGGTTGAGATAGGTTGAGACTCTGTGTTTGGCTCTATGACCTGGGATTGAAGCTGCGGTTCTACAACTTTATGGTCAGCCCTATCAACCACTGGGGGTCTTTCAACAGAAGTAGGAATGGTGGGAGAGTGAGGAATTATTACCTGCAGTGGAAGAGCATCTGATGTTTGAGCCTGGGTGGCTTGAACCACTGGAGGTTGAGGTTGCTGTTTATGACCGGGAAGATTGAAAATTGGTAAAGGAATGAAGGTGGCCATGAAAGCAGATACAAGTACTGGAACTTGCATGAATTTGAAGGAAGTGTCTTGGCGTGTGTAGATTTTTTTGCTTACGGGAGGGGGTTCAGCTACTGATGAGTTAGCAAAAAGAGCCTTATGCTCAGGCGTGAGTAGATATTCTTCTATAAGCATGAGAAAGCGAGCGTAATAGCAAGAAACCCTACGATTTGTGGAATGATCACGCTTAGCTGAAATGAGACGTCTCAGAAGAATGGGTAAAAGTAATTTGCCAACATTGATCCTTTGATTGAAAACAACCGCAAGACCAATATACTGCAGAGTGGAAGTGATGTTGTGAAAATTTGATTTAGTACAGTTGGCAAACACTTTGGAAAGAGTATCAAAGAAAATGTCCCATTCAGAAACCAAATTGGATTTAGAAAGCTTGGTTAAATTAATCACCCCCTGATAGTGAATGGCATGAAAAAAGTTTGAAATCTCATTTCAGAGGGTAAATTACAGAAATTGTCCATTGGAAAATTTAACGCTCGATTGATGACTGTTTCATCAACTACATACTGTGTGTTTGCCACGGTGAATGAAAAAGATTTTGAATCATCGGCCACAGTAGAGGTTGTGCAAATCAGTCTAAGCAGATCGACATTTAATAGCACATTTGATTTAATAGCAGAGCTAACAATCGAATGGTCATTTAAAAATCTAATCCACGACTTAAATTTTTCCACATCACGCTTTTCTGGATAAAAATAACCAACATGATTATGCGAGACAATTTGGAAATTGAGAGCCATTAAAAATATAATAAAACACACACTTTCAGAATTTTAAGAATTAAATTAAGAAAATTCGAATTAAAAAAAAATTAATAATTCGAATTAAATCAATTATATCCGAAAAATTTAGAAAGAAATGTATCTCGCTAATGTTCTTAACTCAGGAAATCAGATTTCCAATCTCACAAGACACAAAACCAAATTGAAATACCAAAGTAAAACTGATTTGAGAAAAAAACGAAGTGAAATAGTAAAAATAAAAAAAATTGACAGCACTTCCTCACTGTATGTATACACACGAATATGTACATATATAACAGTTAAGTGTGCTGAGTAAAAACTCGAGCAAGATGAACAATGGCGGTTTTGATAATAAAAAATGAGGAGTCTGTTGAAGTGAAGAGAAAACTGATAGAAAAGAATACACACAACTGGTAAGTATAAGTACTACAACTGGTATGACAATCCAGGATTGTCATACCGATTGTCATACCAGGAAAACGGTTGGATTTGAAAAAGAAAATAAAAATAACTGGTATGACAATCTGATAGTCATACCGATTGTCATACCAGTATAAAATACATGAAATTAACCGAATAAACTAGAAAGACAATCGATAGTCATACCGATTGTCATTCTAGTACAAAAATAAAAATAAAATAATAATAAAAAATATATAATATAAGTTTTATAACTGGCAAGACTATTGACAGTCATACCGATTGTCTTGTCAGTATAAAATTAAACTGAAAATAAAATAAAATTAAACACATATACACATATACACTGGAATGACTTTCTGCAAGACAATTTCAATTGTCTTGCCGATTGTCATTGCAGTAATAAACCAAATATAAACAGAATTTACACTTACACAAAATATTTACAAAATTAAAATACTTAGAAATAATTATATTTTATTCCAAAAACATATTTCTGTTGAATTTTAGCAAACAAAATTCATAGAAAAATATTTTTAGAGAAAATAAATTATTCTGAGATATTAAAATTAATAATTAGAATAAATAAAGAAGATAAGATAATAACAATTACATAGATTTAAGCAAGAAATATGGTAAATATGATAAAATAAATTTGCAAATGAATTTTTCATTCATGAAAAATTCATTTGTAAATTCATTCAAGAACAGATCTCAGATATTAACTAGTTTAATCACTAAACTATTCAACATACCCAATTTACCAACTAATCAGGTAAATGTGGATTCATCAAGTGGTTTAGTGAAAATATCTGCTATTTGTTTTTCTGTCGTAACAAAAAATAGTTCAACAGTATCATTCATGACGTGCTCTCTAATAAAATGATACTTGATGTCAATGTGCTTGGTCCTTGTGTGCTGCACAGGGTTGTTGGTGATGGCTATTGCACTTGTATTGTCACATAGAATAGGGATTTTGTTCAATACAGAGCCATAATCCCGTAGCTGATTCCTAATCCACAAGATCTGAGCACAGCAGCTTCCAGCAGCAATATATTCAGCCTCGGCCGTTGAATTGGAAACTGTTTGTTGTTTCTTGCTGTACCATAAGACTAATATGCTACCTAGGAATTGACAACTCTCTGAGGTGCTTTTCCTATCAACAACACTTCCTGCGTAATCTGAATCTGTATATCCAACAAGGTTAAAACCAGATTCTTTAGGGTACCAAATACCTAGATTTGGTGTTCCCTTAAGATATCTCAAGATTCGTTTAACAGCAACGAGATGAATATCTCTAGGATCCGCTTGGAACCTTGCACATAAGCATATATCATACATAATATCTGGTCTACTTGTAGTAAGATAGAGTAATGAGCCAATCATACCTCTGTAGCTTGTGACATCTACCTTAATGGA
The DNA here is from genome assembly GCF_009905375.1 of Apium graveolens. Classification (NCBI taxonomy): domain Eukaryota; kingdom Viridiplantae; phylum Streptophyta; class Magnoliopsida; order Apiales; family Apiaceae; genus Apium; species Apium graveolens. The sequence goes on along the minus strand of NC_133650.1, from coordinate 233,669,363 downwards.
GTTTTCACATGGTCCAGGCTTGACAGCTGTAGTTGACGGAGCCCTTGCTGATGCAGAATCCTCTAGATTGTACTTTTTAGGGAGTTCCTTGAGATACTTGGATTGACAAATAAAAGTTCCATCTAACCTTTGATTTACTTGTAATCCCAGAAAGAACTTCAGCTCTCCCATCATGCTCATTTCAAATTTGATGTGCATTAACTTAGAAAATCTCTTACAGAGATTATCATTAGTAGACCCAAATATTATATCATCCACATAGACTTGGACTAGTATAGTATCATTCTTATGCTTTTTAGAAAAGAGAGTTTTGTCTATGACACCTCTAATAAAGCTATTTTCAATAAGAAATTCAGAGAGAGTGTCATACCATTTTCTCGGAGACTGTTTGAGACCATAGATAGCCTTGAAAAGAAAGTAGACAAAATCCAAATGATCTGGATCTTTAAAACCAGGAGGTTGCTCTACATACACCTCTTCATCCAGCTTTCCATTCAGAAAGGCACTCTTGACATCCATTTGATAAACTTTAAAGTTAGAGAATGCTGCGAATGCCAGAAATATCCTGATGGCCTCAAGTCTAGCCACTGAAGCATAGGTTTCATTATAATCAATGCCTTCAGCTTGAGAATACCCTTTAGCTACCAGTCTTGCTTTGTTTCTTGTAACCACACCATCTTCATCTAGTTTATTCCTGAATACCCACCGAGTACCAACAGCTTTCTTGTGTATAGGTCTAGGTACCAGTTTCCAGACTTGTTGATGTTCAAACTGATTGAGTTCATCTTGCATAGCAATCACCCAATATGGATCAGTCAGTGCTTCCTTAATCTTCTTAGGTTCCATCTCAGAAAAAAATCCTGAGAACAGACATTCATTTTGAGTAGCACGTCTAGTTCTGACTCCAACATATGGATCACCAATAATCAACTCAAAAGGATGAGCTTTATTCCAGACAGTCTGTCTTGGAAGATTTGATCTTGATGATTCACCTTCAAATTCATTGGGATGTTGTGTCCTACTAGTTGATCCTTCAGCATCTCCCCCTGAGTTGTTGCCATGTTGACTTGAAGATTCTCCGTCAGTAGCAGTGGTATCTCCATTGTTGCCAATGTTTCCATCACCATTACCTTGAGTATCATCATGATTAACAGGTTCTTCAACAGCACCAACCTCAGGTCCTTGATCATGTTCTGATTCTGAATCTGACATATCATCAAACTTCAGTTTCTCAGAAGGATCTTCAGTTTGGATACTAGGGAGTTTAGTGTCATCAAATGTAACATTGACACTTTCAGTTACTTTGTGTTGATCAATGATATACACCCTGTATGATCTTCTTTCATATCCAACAAAAATACCCTCATATGCCTTTGCCTCGAATTTGCCACGACGATCATCTCCATCCTTGAGCACGAAGCATCTAGCACCAAATACATGAAAGTATTTGATAGAAGGTTTCTGTTCATTCATAATCTCATAGGGAGTCTTCATGAAGTCTTTGTTGATTAGATTTCGATTCTGAGTATAACATGCAATATTGACAGCATCAGCCCAAAAGTACATTGGAAGACCTGATTCACTTAACATAGTTCTTGCATCTTCAATCAATGTACGATTCCTCCTTTCTACCACTCCATTTTGCTGAGGGGTTCTAGGAGCTGAAATTGTCTGGTAATCCCTTTGTCTGTACAAAATCCATTGAGAAGTGAATTCTTGAATTCTGTTCCATTATCTGACCTTATTGCTCTAACAGGGACATTAGAATCTAACTCGATCAACTTGATATGATCAATCATAACTTGTGGTGTTTCATCCTTAGAGTGAAGGAATAAAACCCACGTATACTTGGAATAGTCATCAACTATCACAAGACAGTAACACTTCTTTGACATCGAAAGAACATTAACTGGTCCAAATAAATCCATGTGCAATAATTGCAGAACACCAGTTATGGAGGATGTGTCAGTGCCTTTGTGACTTGCTTTCTTTAACTTTCCTTTCTGGCAAGCCTCACACAGTCCTTCTGGGGAGAATTCCAGCTGAGGCAGACCTCTGACCAATTCTCTTTTGACAAGAGAATTCATTGTTTTGAAATTGAGATGGGAAAGTCTCTTGTGCCATAGCCAACTCTCATCTGACGATGCCTTTGCATAGAAACAATTGACTTCAGGATTGCTTCCAGAGTTCATGTCAGCTACGAACAGATTTCCTTTCTAGATTCCCATCAAGGAGGGGTTTTCACTTTTCTTGTGCAGAATCTGACACTTCAGCTTGTCGAATAAAACATTGTAGCCGTTGTCACAGAACTGACTAATACTAAGCAGATTGTGTTCAAGTCCTTGCACAACATACATATTTTCAATGATAACATTACCAGCTTGCAAACAACCATATCCCTCAGTTAGACCTTTGTTGTTATCTCCAAAGGTAACCATCGGGCCAGCTTTCACAACCACATTTGATAGCAGGGCTCTATCTCCGGTCATATGTCTTGACGATCCGCTGTCAAGAATCCACACTACCGGTTCCACCTGTTTAATGCCCTACAATACAAATGGATTAGACCTTCTTTGGAACCCAAACTTGGTTGGGTCCGGCATACTTGTAGAATTGGCCTTTATCAGGAAAAACAACATTCTTAATTTTTATGTTCTCAACTTTCTCAATGACTGGACATTTGACCTTGTAAACAGCCTTGACAAATTTCTGTTTAGGCTTAGGCACAAATGTCTCCTTTCTAGCTTTAGGAGGACTAGCAGTCTTAGACCTATTATGCTTCTTATTATTCACATGCTGACGAGGAGTAGTCTTATCACTAGAAACGTGCTTATCATTAAAATTAGCAACCATCAAATTAAAAGCACAAGACATGCAATTAGAAACACCACATACTTTATGAGAGGAATTAGCAACAGAAAAATTATGCATGGTAGGCATGGCATTTTTGTTATCCAACTCAAGTGTGTCTGAGTTAGTCTTAGTTGCTTTCACAACTTTGACTGGAAGTTTCGACACACTTGACTTGGAAACAACGTTCTCATTAGTAAGATCTTCAGCACATATTTCTTCTTGAATAATAAAAGAGGTCTCATCAAATGGTTCAGCAATTGATTTTTTATAGAGGGGTTTATCAACATCTTAAGCACATGTGGTACTTCCCTACCTTTAGCACAAACATGAGGAGGGGAGTTTATGCCTAATTCTCCAATAGCAACATTATAATCATAACCTACTCCAGATGTTTGATTAATAGCTTGCTTATTGTAGAACGCTTTAGCCTTAGAACAAGAATTAAAGTAAGCTTTGACCTTAGTCTCAAGACAGGTGATCTTGTCTTTGAGAATAGTTTCGAGTTGTCTATAACAGTCAACTCTATTCTCTAGAAAAGATACTTGTTCTTTTAATTTATCTTGAGTAATGTGCACAAGTCTTAATTCATTGACCTCTTTCTCAAGGTCTTTGATTTGTTGAGTTAACATTTCATTATCACGACGAGCACAATCTAAGGAGCCTCCTAGATGATAGACTAATTCAGCATCAGTAAATTTGACCTCTTTTCTTGACGATGAGGTGTTTGCATCACTAGCCATAAGAGCAAGATTCCCAACTTCTTCATCTTCACTGTCAGTATCATCCCAGCTTCTTCCCTTTGCCAGGTAAGCCCTTTCAGATTTACTCTTCTGATTAGAATCATAAGAGTTCTTTCTAACTTGTTTTGGCTTCCTGCATTCTGTGGCAAAGTGTCCCAACTCATTGCAGTTAAAGCATCGAATGGTGCTTCGATCAACTATCCATGTTTTGTATCCACCACTGCTGGTGTTAGAGGATGAAGATCCACCTTTCTAGAATCTGTTATAGTTGGACTTGTACTTGAACTTGGGATTCCTCTTGAATCTGACATTGGAGAATCTCTTGACAATCAGGGCCATTGACTCATCTTCCAATTGCTCCAGTTCTTCCAAGGAGTAAAAATCATCTCCTGATTGATTTGTAGTAGGAGGATCAAATTCTGCTACTATCATATTTTCTTTAGCCTTGGAAGAATGTACCATTCTCTCTGACTGTTGAGATTGTTGTTGTTGTTGTGGTTGTTGTTGGTGTTCTTCAGCTACTAGAGCAGTAGACGTGCTGGCCACTCTTCCTTTCCCGTAGACTTCCTTCTGCTAAATCTGCTCCAACTCATAGGTTTTTAGCACACCATAGAGCCTTTCCAAAGAAATCTCATTCAGATCTCTCGCTTCTCTTATGGCAGTGATTCTATGTTCAAGATGAGTTGGCAGTGTTAAAAGGAACTTTTTGTTGACCTCCCTGATTGAATAATATTTTCCATTTATGTTCAGGATGTTGATCAATGCATTGTACCTCTCAAACACTTCAGTGATTCCTTCTCCTGGATTGGATTTAAAGTGTTCATACTCAGAGGTTAGGATCTTTAACTTGTTCTCTTGAACTTCCTTTGTTCCTTCATTAATCACCTCAATAGTTTCCCAGATGTGTTTGGAATTTTTACAGTTCATCCCATGTCTGTTCATCAAGGGGTCAAGGGAATCAACTAAAATTAATTGAAGGCTGGCATCCAAGGAGGCTTCTTCTTTTTCAGCAGGAGAAAAATCCTCAGGGTCTTTTACATAGGTTCTAGCTTTGGTAATTACAACATCATCTTCTATAACCTCTGGTTCAATAACCATTGGAATTTTTGGACCCTTCTTTAACACGTCCAGATATTTGGGATTTGCAACTTGTAAAAACAAGAGCATCTTCTTCTTCCACATAATATAATTTTCTTTATCGAATAGTGGAATTTTAACGGTTCCAACTTTTTATGTAGTCATTACGAATTTTTGAGTAAATAAAAATTCAAGGAGTGGAAGAATCACAAAAGTCTAGGATCTTGATTTGTTCGTTAATCAGAAGGCTCTGATACCAATTGTTAGGTCCCAATATGTTTGTAGAAGGGGGGGGTTGAATACAAACTATACCGTTTAATCGAATAAAATGCGGAATAAAAAAGTGAAACAAAATTCAAGTTAAATAAAACTAATATTAAACTTGAAAGGTGTTACAACAACGGTATCGTTTACAAGGGATTAATCTCAAATAAATTATTCCAAATCTAGAATAAATTCGACATGAACTTTTTCTATTTTTGAAATAAAAAAGATCAAATGCTAAAAGCAATTTGAGATTAAGTTATAGGGATTTTGATCCGCTAGATAGTTACACAAGAACAAGAGAAGGATTTCTAGTGGTTTAGATTTAACAGTAAATACTAGAAATTAATGTCCTGAGAAATTGCAATAAGTTCTCTGCTTTTGTTCTGTGTTCTTCAGTTGGTTTGATATTCAATGCTTTTGTTAACAATCAGCTTCTGTTGTTTTTATATTCAATCAACCCACTTGATTTAATTGGCAAGACAATCTGTTGAGCTCAACAAGACAATCCCAACAGCTGGTAGAACTTTCGGTAGGACTATTGATTGTACTAGCAAGACAATCACCACAGCTGGTAAGACTTCCAGTAAGACCATTTAAATAAACTGGCATGACTTTCGGTATGACTATTGATTGTCATACCGATTGTCATACTAATACAAAAGATTGTCTTGCTGAATTAATTTTGAATTTAAATTCAAAATCAATTCTGAAAAACCATAATATTAATTCAGAACTAATTAATCAATTAATCCAATTAATCAATAAATTAATCTTTGCAGATATAATTTATTTTCTTAATTAAATTATATGACTTAATTAATTAATAGAGAATTAATACTATTCTTGAACATCAACCACTCTTCTGACAATCTTCTGAAAATCATGAATCCATTTCACCACTTCAATGTTGACACTCGATGTACTGTCTGGTTCATGAATGACTAACTTCTGTGATGTTTCTTCATGTCTTGATTTTCTTCAGATTAAATCCCTGTAATTTATTGATACCCTGACGAGATCTCTGTCACTTGATTAAATCCACAATATTGATTTATATTACTGAGGCTTGATCAATTTCTTGAACTTCTTCCAGTGAAGTAATTTCTAAAGCTGTAGATGAACATTGATACTGAATCCTTTGACAGATGTTACTTGGAGAGATCTCTTTGACTGTGGATCTACTATTTACTTATTACATTCTTATTTGAGTTGAGTTAAATCCTCGAATAAACAAATAGGCTATGACATATGCCTTTCATATTAGGTCTACTTAAGATTCGAAAGAAGGTGCGACCTTATCTATAGACAGAATATCGAATTACATTAGTGGTCTTAAGCATAACATCAAGGACGGCGAAGAAAATAACAAAGACAGTACCAGACATCAGGGTTGGGGTAGAGTTGTGAATAAAATGATACGCAACGGTAAAAAAGTTTCGTCGACCAATAAATACGAACAGAATATGAGAAGAAATAGAAGATATTCCAAATTGGAGAGACCTTTATAGGGGCATTCCTTTAATTAGATATCTCATTAGTGGATTACAAGATTAACGAGTAACTTATATAGTAATGACGACCAAATGTCTGATTTTCAAAAATTTCAAAACGAGTATCCGAAAAAGATTTTTTCTAATAAACTTTCAGAAGATCTTTGCATAAAATGAGTTTCACCATGTGGTTGTCGAATTACTACTTAAGTTCTTGTTATTGTAAGTAGAAAATTACCTAAAAGGAATAAGGGATCTCGAATCAGTATTGTTAATTTAGAGGACCAAGTAGACCCACTATCTTGAGGGAAGTTTAAAGTTTTCCCGTGGAAGACGAACGTAAACTTTGTTTAATAATATCAATAACTGAATCAACATGTTAAAACATTATTTACCCAATTCATGAAATTATTAAAATTTAACAAGATTCATGATTCGAATGGATGGAGGATGATTGAAGGAAATAGAAGACACTTCTAGATGATTGGCGAAGAATAATATTCCTATTGACGAAATTGGGACGTTGCGTGATCGATGGTTATTCTACGCGGCATAGATGAAATCGGAAGCAGTAATTATAAATTTCGTAAGGACACGCTTATGATCGAATCATTAAAATATTTGATGTGAAGGAATTTCCAGACGACAGTCCGAAGTTATGATGTGACCGAAATTGTGAATCTGTTATTCGAATGATTTTTGAAGGTATATTTTAGTGAAGCATGGACGGTGACCAATGGTGTCATTTTTTCCTAGAATACGATAGCATATATTTTTCTTGATTCTTGAATACGTATGAGCTTCTTTTATCGATAAATTATATGAGGCAAAAATGAAAGAAAATTTATTGTACTCCTTCTGAATTATTTCTCTTTTCAAAATATTGCTTCCTGATTGAGACAAACGGTATTGTGATGTGACGCTTTGTTGGAATGACTAAGAGACTGGTGGGACGCCACCTAATCATGTGATGTATGCCATATAGTGCAAAAGACTGGCCATCTTGAGTACGAATATGGTCGTCTCATTCATATCTAAATCCTCACTCATTCTTCTTCCTTCAACTATAATTCATTAACTTACGAATTTTCCCAATTGCTTTATTGTATTGTTGTTCTTTACCCAGTTTTTCAATCAAAATCATATACACAAACTCTCATTTTGCGTAGAGCCTATTCTTTGACGAATTTAAAAGAAATGGAATAGTCCCGTGTAGCAGGTAGAATTACATGTCGAATATAGATATGATTGCAAGCCGATAAATGATGGACATCTGCACGCAAGGAAGAAGGAATTCACTGGTAACGTGGACGTGGTGAAGACATCAAGTCGGGCTGTTGTTCTTGTTACGAGGATCTCATCAGTACGGTAGATTGCGTTAACGCGATGCACTTTAAATCAGGAGATTTTGATGAGAAATGAATAGTTAGTGAACCGTAATAAATAAATTAATTATAAAATAAGGTAGTAAAGCTGTGTACATCAGACAAAGCGAACAAGTGTCAGGATGACAACTGAAGATCAAGGAATTCTTAACAATGACTCCGACAGGCAATTAACACGTGAAGCACCCTTTCGTCGCAGGAAGATATTTACCATGAAGATTTAAGATCGAAGAAAATTTAATTGCGAATAAAAATTCGAACGTGTTCTTCAAGAAATTGTGAGGTTCTCTAACTTGAGTAAATAAGTTATGGTGGATTTAATACCCATAACCGGGCCAGTGACGAAAGTTCGATACGGGAACATAAGTGGAGATGAAGTAGTGGTGATTCGAATGTGAAACCTTTTAAGAAATAATGATATGATGATTGAGTTTTCACCAGATTGTGATAATGATAATTAAGACCATGCGTGGTTATTAAAAGATAAGCAGATTAGTTAATGAAATTGAGTGTGTATCGCAAAGATAGAGGATTGGTGTGATTATTTGGAGGGTGCGGCATAATTCTTAAAAGTAACTATACACAGTTAGTAATGGCCAGAAATAAATTAAAAGAATCGTGAAATAAAGTTTTTAGGAAATAACAAGATAATCTTAAGCTCATTAGTAACATTTTGTAATATTCTAAAAGGACTGAGAAAAGGTATAATTATATTAATCGTTGTTGGTTAAAACCTTAGTTCGATTAAAAGCAATGCATGCTATGTCAAGATAGTAGTATATGTGATTATCAGCGTGATGTATTCTGAATTATGTTGAACTAATGAATTTGGTTGATGGAAGTGGGTAGATATGATTGTGGATGATTTGGTTGATTGATGTTGTCGGCTGAGACCGACTGGTAGTCGATGGTATAGGGGGAGTGCTGCCCAAATTTTCAGAAATTACCTTACTTTTAAGGATAAAGAAGTATATTTTCATATGTTATTGAGATTCTCATTGGTACTCCAAATGATTGCGATCTCGGTTCTTGAAAAAGGGTTGTTATGACCAAACCGACTTTATATAATTGGTCTTTGATTTCATTTAGCTAGTCATCACTTGGTTTAATTGATCAATTAAAAGAGTTAATTGATTAACTTCACCAACTAATGGTCAGTTAAATGGAAATCGATTCCAATTAGATTAAGTCAAATTGTGACAAGATTTTCAGATTCGGAATCAAAGCAATTAAGAATTTGGAGGAAGTAAAGATCTTAGTAGAAATCGGAAAGTTAGTAGAATCGGCGTGATGTTACTGCAAGCATGTGCGAGGTTTTATCTAGAAAAGCATTGCAACAAAATTTTATATCGGGATTCCCTAGGATTAAATAAATGATGAAACAGGTTATAGTTGGGGGAAAGATATCCAAAATTAATATATTTTCTTTCAGATAGTAAAAGATTCTCGCTCGATGGATATATTCAATAGTGATTAAGTGGTGAGCTAAATGCAATTGTCGAGATTTTCTCTTTAATATTAAATGTTAGAATGGACTTAAGACATTTAGAAACCGAAGATGCCAGAAGTTCAATATATGATTCGCAGATGGATGAAAAGTGCAGAGGACCGATTAAAGGTTCTCGTATACGATTGAAAACGATCATAGGCCGGGCTAATCGAACAAAAAGAGACATGAAAAGTAAAGAAGAATAGTCAGTGAAAATGGGAGGCATTCATAAGCACGAATTACTAGAATTAGAAAGAAAATAAGATCAGTATAAATTAAGTTAGTCCTTTGAGACAGTAAGAAAATAAAAAAAACGGTGAATGAGTTGGCCTTGTTGTCACAGGTGTAACGAGTTCAAAAGGCGTATATATGTATATAACCAGGAAGCGTAATTTAGCTCCATATGTATGAAATGGAGATTTGAGTTAGGTTGCGGGAGTAACTGATAGATTTGATGTCGGTAGAGGACTGTTGAGTATTGATTAAAGTGATGAATTCTGAGAAATTCTAAGTGAGATACTTGAAAAGTATCGTTGACTGTTCCTTAGTATGATTCTGAGGACAGAATCCTTTTAAGGGGGAAAGGATGTAATATCCGGGAAATATCATGTAATTATTTTTATTAATAAATAATTATTATGTGATGATTATGTGAATTTTGGTGATTTATTTGATGATTGATATTAATATTTTGATGTTTATATATGATAAAATTTGGATATTTTAATTTTTAATTATCCAGAATCAAATATAGATAATTTTGATATTTTTGTGGCAATTTTTGGATCATTATATGATTTTATAAGGATTTATATAATTAATGATGATTATTTTTAAGTAATTATAAAATTATTTTTTAGAATTTGAAATCGTCCCACTTCAACCCTTTTTACGTTTTTACAACCCGAAACACTTTGGAAAACTCCTTCCTTACTAAATCTGATGATTCTGAACACTTTCTGTGTTTTGACTTTTTCGATCCGGGGTATAGTTTGACATGTACGAGTCTCGGCGTAAGACTTTCGATACGCTAATCATTTTATAAATCGTTAAAACCCGGTTTTCTCGAAAGGCGAGGTTTTATCACCTTATTTTTGTATAAAGTGTTTTATAAGAGGTTCTGTTTTGATAATTATCCAAATCTAGTATTAACGTTTTTATAGTTATTTAGCGGCTAAGTAATCTATTTTCGAATCCAATATATATACAAATAACTATTAAATTATTAAATAAATAAAGTATGTTATGGTTCTGTCAGCTGTGTGTTGCTTTATTATTAATTATGTGTGATTTGTGGGGTACGAAGATTATTTGTATAATTAATTAATAAATTGTATGGTTTTGTTTTGCTTTTAAAAGTAATTTAATTGAAGATTTATTCTCATAAATATTAAAATTGTTTTTAAAATTATTTTTATGCTTTTATAATTTCAATTTTTATTTTTAGGAATTTATAAAATTTAGAAATCAATATTTTATCAATTATTTAAATCAAAATGATTTTCTGATTGCATTTAAGTGTAAATTCCGTATTAAATTCCAGAATGCTTCAAAAATCATGAAATTCATATTTCCTTCAGTTTGGAATATTTTGAGAATTTTAAAAGTGTTTTGGAAATTTTCGGGCTTTTATTTACCCGCACATTTATTCGTTAATTCGTTAAAATGCGGGTCTGATGCGCGTTCCAAAATTTCTTTAAAAATGTTTAAAATTTTACATTATTAGTTTAAATTAATTCCGAGAATTTTTAAACTTTTCTGATAAATTTTTCAGATTATTTTACTCGTACGTTGCTCGTTTAATTGCTAATTGTGGGGTAAATTCAGATTTGGGAATAGAATAATAAACAAGCACAAAGCAAATATATTCAACTGAGTTTATTTTTCCCCAATTCTCACCCCTGCTCTCATCTCTCACTTCGCTCCTGTCTTCTTCTCACTCTCAATTTTTTTCCAATTCACTCTTCTTCTCTCTAATTCTCGATTAATATCTCCTCTATCTCTCCTGCTTTCCCCTTCTTTGCTTCATTGTTCGGTTGTGTCTCTCTCATGGGTAAGCCACCCCGCCATTTTATTTTTGCCTTATGTTTGCTGTTGTCTCGGCTTTTCCGGCCAAAGGCCGCGTGCGTGCTTCTCTGAGGCGCGTCTATGTGTGTGTGTTGAATATACGTGTGTGTTGAGTGTGTGTGTGTTGTGTGTATACTTGTGTGCGTACTGCTGTATTTTCAGTCTTGTCGTGCTTTATTTTTCCGGTTATGTTCCCCGTGGTTCCCTGTTCTGCGAGCTGTTGTGTTGGCGCGTGTTTTTGCGATGAATCGAAACTGTTATTAACTATATTTCATTTTAATTTTTCTGCAGAAATCATTTGATTGTAATTCGTGAAATAAAAAGGTTTTTCGTGCGAATATTATAATATTTAATCGATGAAATTCGCGAAGGATGTCCGATTTAATCGGAAACCCGTGAATTTTATCGTAGTCGGCGATGAGCCTCGGCGAGCCGACGGTGGACGGTGATGATTTTTATCTGAGTCCTATAATTATAAATTAAATAAATTAGTTTGTGGAATTAATTTTGAAATGAAAATGAATAATAATAATTAATAATTGAATTCGTATCGGTGGTTGGGATTGGTAATTGGATTGTGTTGCGGTTATCGATTGTGAATGACGTCGAATGATTTTGACGGGTAGGCCGATAAACAAATGAGACGCTGCCCGATTTTCGGGAAATTAATTCCGAAAATATGGGAACATAACTTATAATTATCGGAGACATTGAACGAGGATATATAATTATATTTTACAAAATCTGATTACGTGTTGAGAGAAGATATTTTATAAAAAGCCGATTACCCTATTTTTTTCTCAAAACGACGAATATATATACTTTCCGAAAACAAATACCCAATCGAGTTTCGAAGATGTGAATCATAATTGCTATGTATATTTCAATAACACATATGCATAGGAGTCAGGTTATGAAATCGTATAGGTAGAAATGATAGTGATATTATGTTAAGCTAGACGGTTATCTGAACTAGGGTATTTCAACCCTGTAGGTCCTAGTCGGAACACCCGAGGAGTGACGTCGGACTAAGAATAGCCTAGTGGTCAATTGTCAGACTCAACAAGATTCCAATCGAAGGACATGAAGGATATAATTGTATCCAGGATAGGGTAGTGGTTTGACGATAAAGCCGAACGTTCAAGTCAAGTTTGTAAAATTTTGAAATAACAAACACTAAAAATTACAACTAGAAAAGTACAAGCACATATTTATAATATTTTTTATTTTTATATGAAATGTGTGTATATATATATTAATTTTTTTTAAAATTTTGGGCCCCTACGTATGGGCCCAGGGCGTCGCCCTTTTCTCTTTGGGCGACCTCCCTGGGTCGGCCCTGTACCTATTATCAACGGTTTCTTCTTCCATTTTGCACAATCTATCTTTCTTTTACATATTAATTTATATAAATCAAGTAAGATCAAAGTTACACACAATCATCATCTACATGAATATTCATTTCAGTTTTTGAACAACCAAGTTACAACACCTAACATACATGCTACACATGAAAACCAAACCGCAAGCTTCAGTTTTCCAATTGTTTTCTGCATTTACTCTTCCATTTTCTGCAGTTTCTTCAAACATTCATGATCATAATTCTGCATCGTCTCAACACCTTCGACTTTGTTTTTCAGTAACTTCACTTCATCCCTTTTCAATGACAGTGTTAGGTCCCAATGTGTTTGTAGAAGGGGGGGTTGAATACAAACGTTACCAAATAATCGAATAAAATGCGGAATAAAAAATGTGAAACAAAATTCAAGTTAAATAAAAATATTATTAAACTTGAAAGGTGTTACAACAACTGTATCGATTACAAGGTATTAATCTCAAATCAATTATCACAAATCTAGAATAAATTCGACATGAACTTTTTCTATTTTTGCAATAATTAGAATCAAATGCTAAACGCGATTTGAGATTAAGTTCTAGGGATTTTGATCCGCTAGATTGTTACACAAGAACAAGATAAATAATTCTAGTGGTTTGGATTTAACATTAACAAACTAGAAATTGATCTTGAATTTCTGCAGATGAAGAATGTTATATTTCAAAGGCGGCTGCTTTCTTTTGTTCTTGACTTGTGTGTATTTTGATTGAGTTAAAAATGATATGCTGCTTCTCTGCTTCTATTTAATCAATCAGCTGATTCAATTGAATTGGAATGACAATCCTTTAAGCTTGCAAGACTTTCGGTAGGACAATTGAATGAACTAGCAAGACAATCTGAATGAACTAGCATGACAATCAGAATGAACTAGCAAGACAATCTGAATGAACTAGCATGACAATCAGAATGAACTAGCAAGACAATCATCCTCCTGATGTAACTTTCGGTGTGACAATTGAATATGGCCTAGCATGACAATCGGTATGACAATCCTGATTGTCATGCTAGTTCATTTTCAATTGTCTTGCTGATTTAATGCTTGAATTTAATCCAATTAAACTTCTGAAAATTCCTAAAATTCCTAGAATTAATTCAGAATTAATTAATCAATTAATTCAATTAATAAATAAATTATTCTTCGCAGATATAATTTATTTTCTTAATTAAATTAGATGACTCAATTAATTAATAGAGAATTAATTCTAGTCTTGAGCAGCAACCATTCTTCTGCAAATCTTCTGAAAATCACTGAAAATTATGAATCAATTCCACCACTTCAACGTTGACACTCGATGTACTGTCTGGTTCATGAGTGACTAACTTCCGTGACGTTTCTTCATGTCTTGACTTTGACACTTTGATTTTCTTCAGATTAAATCCTTGTAATTAATGATACTCTGACGAGATCTCTGTCACTTGATTAAATCCACGATCTTGATTTATTATCACTGAGGCATGATCAACTTCTTGAACTTCTTCCAGTGAATTAACTCCTCAAGTCTGTAGATGAACATTGTCTCTGAATCCTTTGACAGATATTACTTTGCGAGATCTCTTTGACGGTCGATCCACTATTTACTTATTACATTCTTATTTGAGTTGAGTTGAATCCTCGAATATACAAATAGGTCTATGACATATGACTTACAATCTCCCCCTATTTGTTTGTTAGACAATAACACACAAATACCTAGAGGATAACTCAACTAACAAATAAGAAAAAGATATAAACATACATGCAAAGTAAATAGCAGAAAAGTTCTGGACTAGATTTAACATTTTCCAGATTCCAAGTAGATGTTCCTCTAGACTGAACATATCTTCAAGTAGTTTCATCTTCATTTGTACAACCACATTTCCCTGTTGAGAAGCCCATATCTCTTGCTTCTCCCCCTATGAGAATCAACTGATTAAAGAAGATCACCTTCGTTTTACCACCTCTCCCGTACAATAGGATCCGCATATAAAAACCAATGGTACTCCCCTAACAGCTTCTTCCCTTACTAGGAAATCACCTTGTGTTTACCACCTCTCCCGTACAATAGGATCCGTAGTTACAAACAACAATGGTGTGTAGTGTACATTTTTAGGATCTTTTTCTTCCTCCCTGCTATTTCTCCCCCTTAGTTGAGGAATCCTCCAAACTATTACTTAAGCTTTTATCTCCCCCTTAAAGAAGGAATGTATGCCGTCGTCTGAAGGAGTTCTCATATTTCACTTGGTTGGAAAAGAAATAACAAGTAGTTTCTCTTTCTTCCTCACTGTGAGTGTGTGATTCTGTTTAGTGTACCTCACATGTGTTTCACTCTTCTCTCCACTCGTGTTTACACTCTTTCTCACAAGTGTATCATGTTAGAAAATTAGGATTTTAGAGCTTAATTTAATTATGTTCTTGATGTTAATCCTAAAATCTAATGATTGGAAATTGTTCAATGATATTTGAACTTAAATTTTCATGTATGGTTTTAAGAATTTTCTTAATGAAATCCATATGAAATGAGAGTTGAAAGTAGCTTGGAAAAGCTTGGAAAAATTTGAGAATGTTTGTCCCACATTGAAATAAATAAAGGAGGGTGTGTGCTTTATATGGTATTACCCACATGAGTAGTATACAACTACTAAGGTGTGTGATGGTCCATTGTGTTGTTGTGTGCTTCACGCGCACACACACACACGCGCGCGCGCCCCGCCCCGCCACGCACCGCACCGGACCGGACCGGGTCGGGTCGAAGGGCGATTTGGGCGAATGTCTCGGCGTCTCGCGTACGCGAGGCGACCTGGGCGAGGATTTTATTTATTTGAGAATTATTTTAATTCGAATTTATTTATCGGTGATTGGATTATTGGGCTGGGTACTGGAATAGGCTAAGTCCTGCAAATAATCTGATCTGTAACAAGTTCTGAAATAAGAATCAGAACTTAAGAACTGATGAATAAAATCAGAACTTAACAAGTTCTGATATCAGAATCAGAACTTAAGAACTGATGAATAAAATCAGAACTTAACAAGTTCTGATATCAGAATCAGAACTTAAGTACTGATGAGTCAAATCAGAACTTAACTTAATTTCTGATTATAATGTGGGTGTTTAATGTGAAAAGCTGTTACAAATAATTTAAATTCAAAAGCTGTTCAGTTTTGATTTTTTCATTAATGAATTCAAAATCTGATCAGTTTTTATTTTTTTCATTAATGGAGCAGTTTAATTCAGACATTAAGTGTGTGGACAGTTTCATTTTTCCTCTCCTATAAATAGAGGCTAAACTGAATGAATGAGATATAACATACACTACATTCTGATCTCTTCTCTTCAACCTCTCTGCATTTCTCTCCCATAAGTCCTTAAGTGCTGATATTTTTCCGGCGACTGAGGTGCTGGTCGAAGTGGAGGTTTTGTTGCTGCTGTTAACATAAACTCCGAGCTGTTTTATCCTGGTGGAGATATTGCGCACATCCCAAACGCAGCAGGTAGGGGGCAATAATCTCTTCAAGAGCAGCCAGGACTTCGAGCAAGGCCTGGTGACTCAGCTGTGATCATTTTCTTGGCATTTTGTATCTGTAAACCTTTGTTTCAGTCACGGTTGAAAGCTATGGTTTCGGGTACATCTCTCTTTCTCTCTTCGTTATTTCAGTTACTGATTTTGTTTACCTGCATGTTTTGTTTTGTTAACTGTGGTCTTGGCCTAAACTTGTTAAATTCTTTATACACTTGCCTCTATGTTGCTATACTTGTTAGTGAGATATCCAACATTCTTGAAGAGATTATTAGTTATTTAGAATTTAACATAATGGTTAACGAAAGTGAGGGTATCGTTGGTGGTGGTAGCAGTTCGGGTGTAACTGCTGGGGCCATTGATTGGACCACCTATAGTTTCCCACAAGCTGTTGAACTAACCGGTTTACCGGAGAAATTCAACGGTGGCATTGGCTTTTCTCGCTGGCAGAAAAGGATGAAGTTGTGGTTGACTATAAAGGGTCTGTGGCCGGTTGTGGAATATGAGAAACCAGTAGTGGATCAAGAGAAGGCTGAAACAGTTAAGGCTTTTGCGAAGTGGGCTGAGAAGGATGGAGTGGCTAGGGCGGCCATTCTGGCGGCACTAACAAACACTTTGTTTGATGTCTATTCTTCTGATGCCTACTCTGCAAAACTCTTATGGGAGAAGCTGGACCAGACACATAATACTGACTCACAAGGTCTAGAAAAGTATTCTGTGGCAAGGTTCCTCGAGTTCAAGCTGGTGGACAATAAGTCCATGACTGAGCAGGTGCATGAGTTCGAGATGATAGTGCATGCTTTGAAGGAGTCTGGAATGAATCTCCCGGAGAAGTTCAAGGTGATGAGTGTGATTGAAAAACTCCCGAAGTCTTGGGAAGAGTTCTCTCTCTCCCTGAAAAGACAGAAAGGAGAGATCACCTGGACCAACCTTATGCTGGACATCTCGGTACAAGAACAACACAAGTCCAAACAGGGACATGTGATGCCAACTGAACACGGTACCTCGAAGGTAAACATAGCAACTGTAGGACAAAAGAGGAAGGCTTTTGCTAAGAAAGCTAATAGTAATAAACCTAAGAGTGACAAGGACAAGGCCAAGAAACCCAAGGCAAACAAACCATGCTGGTCTTGTGGGCAGGTTGGGCACTGGAGTAAGGACTGCCTTACGAAGAAAGCGAAGAAAACCGAGGTAGCACAAGCAAATGTTGTGCTTGGAACCGCAAGTGGGCCTGTAGTGAACATGGTTGTTGGTGAGGCTACGGCTTCTGAAACCAACGTTGACCGGTATGTATCCTACAACCCTGTGATATTTTCTACCTATCTGTCAAATGAATGGTTGATAGATACTGGAGCTAATGTACATATTTGTGCTGATATTAGTTTATTTGTATCTTATCAACAGAATCATAGCTTGACTGTGAAGATGGGGAATGCTAGTGTTGCTCAAGTACATGGAGTTGGAAACGTGGATCTGAAGTTCCCTTCAGGACGTATTCTATCTCTGACGAGAGTGCATCATGTTCCCAACATGCGTAGAAATATAATAAGTGGAAGCTGTTTAGTTTCTAGTGGTTTTGAAATTTCGTTTAAGTGTAATAAAGTAGTTCTTATTCACACTGGTACATTCTTTGGCAAGGGTTACTTGTCAAATGGTTTATTTGTTATTAATGTGGATCCCGTTTTGGGAAGTTTGAATAATAATGTTATTCCTACTGTTAATTGTATTGAATCCTCAAATATATGGCATGCTAGACTAGGTCATTTAAACTTTGGTGCTCTTAAGAACATGATGAACTTAGAGTTGATTCCAAAATATACCATAGAAAAGAATTCTAAATGTCAAGTATGTGTGTCTGCTAAACAGATAAGGAAACCTTTTCATAACGTTGTTAGGGATTCAGACTTGTTAGATTTAGTACACACTGATATTTGTGAATTTGGTGGTGTGTTGACCAAGGACCAGTTTAGATACTTCATTACTTTTATAGATGATAGTAGTAGATATTGTTATGTTTATTTACTTAGACATAAGGATGAAGCACTTAGTAAATTCATTATATATAAAACTGAAGTAGAAAAACAAACTAGTAAGTTACTTAAAAGATTGAGATCTGATAGAGGTGGTGAGTATACGAGTAATGCTTTTAATGAATTTTGTGCAAACAATGGTATAGTTCATGAAGTTACTCCACCATACACACCTGAGTCTAATGGGGTTGCTGAGCGAAAGAACAGAACATTTAAAGATATGATTAATAGTATGCTTATTAACTCTGGGTTGCCTAAATACATGTGGGGAGAGGCTCTAAATACGGCTTGCCATATTTTGAATAGAGTCCCTCTGAAACACATGGATAAAACACCCTTGGAGTTATGGAAAGGCAGGATGACTAGTCTTAAGTATCTTCGTGTGTGGGGGTGCCTTGCTAAGGTGCTTGTTCCTGAACACAAGAGAAAGAAACTAGGTCCAAAGACTGTTGACTGTATCTTTCTGGGCTATCTTGAAACCACTACAGCTATGAGATTTTTAGTGTTAAAATCTGACATAGATGGTATAGTGGCAAACACGATAGTTGAATTTCGAGATGCGACATTCTTTGAGGATGTCTACCCTATGAAGACTGGAATACCTGAAACGACTTCTGAGGAAGATCTTACTCACACATCAAGTTCTATTCCTGATCATGTGGAAAAGATGACAAATGTGGGGGCGGAACCTAGTAGTAGCTCTATTCCTAAGGAATTAGAGGAACCAAGGAGAAGTAAGCGTGCTAAAGTAGTCAAGGATTTTGGAGGTGATTTCATCACTTACAATATCGAGGACGAACCTTTAACTTTCCGGCAAGCTATGGATTCTTCTGAGTCAAGGCACTGGAAGGGCGCTGTCAAGAGTGAAATTGACTCTATTGTTTCCAATGGAACATGGGAGTTGGTTGATCTCCCTCCTGGGTGTTCTACTATTGGGTGCAAATGGGTCTTTAAAAGGAAGTTGAACCCTGACGGCTCAATAGATAAGTACAAAGCTAGACTGGTAGCTAAGGGTTTTAAGCAAAAGGAAGGAATTGATTATTTTGATACATACTCTCCGGTTGCAAGAATGGTAACAATCAGAATGCTTATAGCATTGGCTTCAGTCCATGGTCTTATCATCCATCAGATGGATGTAAAGACGGCTTTTCTTCATGGTGAACTTGAGGAAGAGATTTATATGGATCAGCCTGATGGATTTGTTGCATCAGGCAATGAAAGGAAAGTATGTAAGTTGATCAAGTCCATCTATGGCTTGAAACAAGCTCCCAGAGATTGGCATAAAAAGTTTGATGAAACTATATTGCCTTTCAGTTATAAGATTAATGAAAGTGATAAGTGTGTCTACACTAAAGTTAAAGGTAATGAGTGTGTTATTTTGTGCCTATATGTGGATGACATTTTACTGTTTGGAACCAATATTGAGATTATTAACGAGACTAAAGAATTCTTGAAAAGGCATTTTGAAATGAAGGATATGGGTGAGGCAAGTGTGATTCTTGGAATCAAATTGATTCAGTCCACTGAAGGAATAACCTTGACTCAATCTCATTATATAGAGAAATCTATACTTGAGAAATATGGTTATTCACAGTGTAGAATCGCTAGTACACCTTATGATTCGAAAGTTGCCCTTGTCAAGAATACTTCAGGAGTGCCTGTGTCTCAGTTAAGGTATTCTCAGATTATTGGGAGCTTGCAGTATCTTGCTAACTGTACTAGACCAGATATTTCATATTCTGTGTCTAAATTGGCGAGATATACAAGCTGTCCAAACAGAACTCATTGGGATGCTCTTGATAGAGTACTTAGATATCTAAAAGGCACAATGTACCTTAGTTTACACTACAGGAGATTTCCTGGTGTGCTTGAAGGGTACAGTGATGCAAGTTGGATAGCTAAGAAGTCTGGTTCCAATGGAGTGACTGGATACGTGTTCACCTTGGCTGGTGGAGCAATATCCTGGAAGTCAAGTAGACAGACTATTGTTACTCGGTCTACTTTTGAGGCTGAGTTGTGTGCACTTGATGCCACAGGGACGGAGGCTGAATGGTTACACGGACTTTTGTCTGCAATACCTGTAGTAAGCAGACCGCTTCCTGCTATTGCTATTCACTGTGATAGTCGAACAACTATCGACAAGATTAGCAGTAAAAAGCATAATGCTAAAACTAAGAGACACATCCAAGTTAGACTCAAGTCTATAAGGGGTTTAGTGACTGATAGGATCATAGCTATAGAGTTCATAGGAACTCAGAATAATATAGCTGATCCTCTTACTAAAGGACTGGAACCTGCAGTGGTCCTTAAGTCAAGGTTGGGGATGGGATTGTCAACCCATCATAATTCATCAACAGTGGGAACCCAATACACATGAGAGGAGATCCCTCGAAGTGTATTCAATGGGTAATAACAAGCTGTAAGGATGAGTTGGTAGTACCTTTGCTACATAGATGATACTATAGTATCTGAGTCTATCCCCTGTAAACCTAGAAGGTACTGACACTGCCAGAAAAGCAAGAGTGGTAAAACTCTGAATGGGATCAAGTCATTTGACGAGATAGAGGCAGTATATCTCTGGAGATGCCCAGCTAAGCGAATGTAATTGTGTGGTCGCAATTAGAGGATTGGGTTAATCCTTGAAGCATTCGACGAACAGGATCGAGACATGACCATTAATGTCTCAAAGCCGTAGATTGGCACCATAACCTTTGACTTGTCGTCGTCTATGGAATATGGTTATACTAAACGGATTAAGATTCAAGGTGAAACATTCCATCTAAGTCCGATAGCCATTGAAGTAGAGGAATTAGGAGGGTTCAAACCTGGAAGGGTACCGACTCTGAAAAACAAGTCATGATGGGAAATTGATCACATTTCTGTATGGATTTGTGGGGGATTGTTAGAAAATTAGGATTTTAGAGCTTAATTTAATTATGTTCTTGATGTTAATCCTAAAATCTAATGATTGGAAATTGTTCAATGATATTTGAACTTAAATTTTCATGTATGGTTTTAAGAATTTTCTTAATGAAATCCATATGAAATGAGAGTTGAAAGTAGCTTGGAAAAGCTTGGAAAAATTTGAGAATGTTTGTCCCACATTGAAATAAATAAAGGAGGGTGTGTGCTTTATATGGTATTACCCACATGAGTAGTATACAACTACTAAGGTGTGTGATGGTCCATTGTGTTGTTGTGTGCTTCACGCGCACACACACACACACGCGCGCGCCCCGCCCCGCCACGCACCGCACCGCACCGGACCGGGTCGGGTCGAAGGGCGATTTGGGCGAATGTCTCGGCGTCTCGCGTACGCGAGGCGACCTGGGCGAGGATTTTATTTATTTGAGAATTATTTTAATTCGAATTTATTTATCGGTGATTGGATTATTGGGCTGGGTACTGGAATAGGCTAAGTCCTGCAAATAATCTGATCTGTAACAAGTTCTGAAATAAGAATCAGAACTTAAGAACTGATGAATAAAATCAGAACTTAACAAGTTCTGATATCAGAATCAGAACTTAAGAACTGATGAATAAAATCAGAACTTAACAAGTTCTGATATCAGAATCAGAACTTAAGTACTGATGAGTCAAATCAGAACTTAACTTAATTTCTGATTATAATGTGGGTGTTTAATGTGAAAAGCTGTTACAAATAATTTAAATTCAAAAGCTGTTCAGTTTTGATTTTTTCATTAATGAATTCAAAATCTGATCAGTTTTTATTTTTTTCATTAATGGAGCAGTTTAATTCAGACATTAAGTGTGTGGACAGTTTCATTTTTCCTCTCCTATAAATAGAGGCTAAACTGAATGAATGAGATATAACATACACTACATTCTGATCTCTTCTCTTCAACCTCTCTGCATTTCTCTCCCATAAGTCCTTAAGTGCTGATATTTTTCCGGCGACTGAGGTGCTGGTCGAAGTGGAGGTTTTGTTGCTGCTGTTAACATAAACTCCGAGCTGTTTTATCCTGGTGGAGATATTGCGCACATCCCAAACGCAGCAGGTAGGGGGCAATAATCTCTTCAAGAGCAGCCAGGACTTCGAGCAAGGCCTGGTGACTCAGCTGTGATCATTTTCTTGGCATTTTGTATCTGTAAACCTTTGTTTCAGTCACGGTTGAAAGCTATGGTTTCGGGTACATCTCTCTTTCTCTCTTCGTTATTTCAGTTACTGATTTTGTTTACCTGCATGTTTTGTTTTGTTAACTGTGGTCTTGGCCTAAACTTGTTAAATTCTTTATACACTTGCCTCTATGTTGCTATACTTGTTAGTGAGATATCCAACATATCACTCCTCTCATAGCTCCATAATCCAGCTGTACCTGCAAGGAAAATCACCTTAGCCATCCTTAAGGAGGTCACAGGTGGTGCAATGGGAGTTCACAAATCCCCATCCTTGTTAAACTCGTCAGATGAATCTGAGTCATAATCTACAAGTTGCTAGTTTCCCTTTTAGGGTTCCAGATTTGAATTCTGGGAAGGTAAACAATGATCCAAAGAATTTAGCATAAAGATCAAAGTTCCCTTCTAATGCCTGTGAAGACATTTCCTTGTAACTCATCAGGTAATATCTGAATCATTGTCAACAAGTTGCCGATCTGCACCTATGTCAGATCCACTATCCGCAGATGCATCCAGGGGATTTAAGCCTGGGGAGGTAGACACTGACCACTGACATATGGCTTTTGGATCAGTATCCTCTCCTAACACCTGTAAAGGCAATTGGTCCACTAACGAACCTTGAACAATCGAATCTGACCTTAAAATGGTCGAAACTCTTGTTTTCGTCAACTCATCCTTTGTGTGTGTAACCTCTCCTTGTGCATCAAGAATTGATTATGTTTGAAGTGGTGACACTACATCGGATACCTTGGCCGACAGGCAAAATTCAATAGATGCACCCTGTTGAGAGAATGAATCTAGTAACTGATTTTGTGCCTTTTCAACCATTACATCTTTTTGAGAAGATGTATGGGGGTTAGCAGTTGTCTCGGTTTAAATACTACTCATCTATGTAGGAGACAGAGCTACTGGGTTGACTACAGAACCTTCCTTATGTGGTGCACTAGGCACTATCTCCCTCACGCTCATTCATACTACTTTTAGTGGTAAAAGAGTGTTGGTTGGTTCTGTTTTTGTGTTTGTCTTTACAGTCTGGGATAGATGTTGTGGGTTTTCAACCTCATGACTGTCAATGAAAGAAAGTCATAGGAGACTGAACCTGTATCATAGAACATATGGTAATAAAGAGAAAATGATTTACAATAGTGATTTCAAAAGATTTTACATGACATAAGAAATCACTAATGTAGAAAGAAGTTTGATTTTGTTTTTCAATATGAATGAGTTTTTGATAAAACATTGATCACTTAGGGTAAAGTCTAAGTAATTCTCATTCATGTCAAAAACTTACAAATATCTGCAACATAATGTTAACAAGATATCATTGACCGATACTTGTCAAGTACTTTAGATACTAATTGTTATGTTGCATAATCAATATATCACTGCACATATAAAACAATATGATTGTGCTTAGTGATAAGATAGTTATTAATATGACGACTCTACTTATTCATATAAAATTATAACTTCTGTTAGAGTGCCATACCATGTCCTTGACGATTGCTTGAGCAGTATACTAGTTCATACCAACCTGAAGTGAGATTGTGAAGAAGAAATTGCATAGTCCAATAGATCTGCAGCTGCAAAGTCCATAAACTGTGGTGCATTGACTTCCTCTTTTGACTTACCAACCAGGAGTACACTTGTACACATCTTACTAGAGTACAATTCCAAGTGTAATGTGCAGCAGGTGTCTGATATGTCGTAATATTCTCAAGTCTCGTCACTGGTGCTATATGTTGGATACTGCTTCCTGATAATAACCTAGCACAATATACAAAATTACAATGATAACATTCCGAGCTTGCAAACAGCCATATCCCTCAGATAAACCTTTGCTGTTATCTCCAAAGGTAACCAGGGGGCCAGCTTTCTCAATCCACATTTGATAGCAGGGCTCTATCTCCGGTCATATGTCTTGATAATCCACTTGTCAAGAATCCACACTACCAGTTATACCTGTATACTGCCCCTGCACTTCAAATGGATTAGACCTTCTTCGGAACCCAAACTTGGTTGGGCCCGGCATACTTGTAGAACTGTCCTTTGTCAGGCAAAACAACATTTTTAATTTTAATTGCCTCAACTTTCTCAATGACTGAACATTTGACCTTGTAAACAGCGTTAACAAATTTCTGTTTAAGCTTAGGCACAAATGTCTCCTTTCTAGCCTTAGAAGGACTAGCAGTCTTAGACCTATCATGCTTCTTGTTATTCACATGCTGACGAGGAGTAGTCTTATCATTAGACACATGCTTACCATTAAAATAAGCATACATCATATTAAAAGCACAAGACATACAATTAGCAACACCACATGCTTTATGAGAGTGATTAACAGCATGCAATTTATGCATGGTAGACATGGCATTATTGTTATCCAACTCATGTGTGTCTGAGTTAGTCTCAGTTGCTTTCACAACTTTGACTGGAACTTTCGACTCACTTGACTTGGAAACAATCTTCTCATTAGCATGATCTTCAGCACGTATTTCTTCTTGAATAACAGAAGAGGTCGCATCAAATGGTTCAGCAATTGATGCTTTATAGAGGGGTTCATCAACACCCTTAAGCACATGTGGTACTTCCCTCCCTTTAGCACAGACATGAGGAGGGGAGTTTATGCCTAATTCTCCAATAGCAGCATTGTAATCATATCCTATTCCAGATGTTTGATTAACAGCTTGCTTACTGTAGAACTCTTTAGCCTTCGAACAAGAATTGAAGTAGGCTCTAACCTTAGTCTCAAGACCGGTGATCTTGTCTTTGAGAATAGTTTCGAGTTTTCTATAACAGTCAACTCTATTCTCTAGAAAAGATACCTGTTCTTTTAATTTGTCTTGATTAATGTGCACAAGTCTTAATTCATTGACCTCTTTCTCAAGGTCTGTGATCTGTAAACTTAACAGTTCATTATCACGACGTGCACAATCTAAGTTACCTCTTAGATGATAAACCATTTCAGCATCAGAAAGTTTTACCTCTATTCTTGACGATGAAGCTTTTCCATCAATAGCCATAAGAGCAAGATTTCCTTCATCTTCATCTTCACTGTCAGTATCATCCCAGCTTCTTCCCTTTGCCAGATAAGCCCTTTCAGAGTTCTTTCTTACTTGCTTTGGCTTTCTACATTCTGTGGCAAAGTGTCCCAACTCATTGCAGTTATAGCATCTAATGGTGCCCCGATCAACCATCCCTGTTTGGTATCCACCACTGCTGGTGTTAGAGGATGAAGATCCACCTTTCTGGAATTTGTTGTAGTTGGACTTGTACTTCAGCTTGGGATTCCTCTTGAATCTGACATGGGAGAATCTCTTGACAATTTGGGCCATTGACTCGTCTTCCAATTGCTCCAGCTCTTCCAAGGAATAAAAATCATCACTTGATTGATTTGTAGTAGGAGGATCATATTCTGCTACTAACATATTTTCCTCAGCCTTGGAATACTGTACCATTCTCTCCAATTGTTGAGATTGCTGTTGTTGTTGACCTTCAGCTACAAGTGCAGTAGATGTGCTGACCATTCTATCCTTCCCGTAGACTTCCTTCTGTTGAATCTGCTCCAACTCATAGGTTTTTAACACTCCATAGAGCCTGTCCAAAGAAATCTCACTCAGATCTCTAGCTTCTCTAATGGCAGTGATTCTATGTTCAAGATGAGCTGGCAGTGTTAACAGGAACTTTTTGTTGACCTCCCTGATTGAATAATACTTTCCATTGATGTTCAGGTTGTTGATCAACGTGTTGTACCTCTCAAACACTTCAGTAATTCCTTCTCCTGGATTTGATTTGAAATGTTCATATTCAGAGGTTAGGATTTCCAACTTGTTCTCCCTAACTTCCTCTGTGCCTTCATTAATCACCTCAATAGTTTCCCACATGTGTTTGGAATTTTTACAGTTCATCACATGTCTGTTCATCAAGGGATCAAGGGAATCAATTAATATTAATTGAAGGCTGGCATCCAAGGAGGCTTCTTCCTTCTCAGCAGGAGTAAAATCTTCAGACTCTTTTGGATAGGTTCTAGCTTCAGTAGTCACCACACCATCTATTATTACCTCCGGTTCAATAATCATCGGAGTTTTTATACCCTTCTTTAACAAGTTTGAATATTTGGGATTTGCAACTTGTAAAAATAATAGCATCTTCTTCTTCCACATGATATAATTCTCTTTATCAAATTGTGGAATTTTAACGGTTCCAACTTTATGTGAAGTCATTATGAATTTTTGAATGAATAAAAATTCAAGGAGTTGAAAAATCACAAAAGTCTAGGATCTTGATTTGTTCGTTAATCAGAAGGCTCTGATACCAATTGTTAGGTCCCAATGTGTTTGTAGAAGGGGGGGTTGAATACAAACGTTACCAAATAATCGAATAAAATGCGGAATAAAAAATGTGAAACAAAATTCAAGTTAAATAAAAATATTATTAAACTTGAAAGGTGTTACAACAACTGTATCGATTACAAGGTATTAATCTCAAATCAATTATCACAAATCTAGAATAAATTCGACATGAACTTTTTCTATTTTTGCAATAATTAGAATCAAATGCTAAACGCGATTTGAGATTAAGTTCTAGGGATTTTGATCCGCTAGATTGTTACACAAGAACAAGATAAATAATTCTAGTGGTTTGGATTTAACATTAACAAACTAGAAATTGATCTTGAATTTCTGCAGATGAAGAATGTTATATTTCAAAGGCGGCTGCTTTCTTTTGTTCTTGACTTGTGTGTATTTTGATTGAGTTAAAAATGATATGCTGCTTCTCTGCTTCTATTTAATCAATCAGCTGATTCAATTGAATTGGAATGACAATCCTTTAAGCTTGCAAGACTTTCGGTAGGACAATTGAATGAACTAGCAAGACAATCTGAATGAACTAGCATGACAATCAGAATGAACTAGCAAGACAATCTGAATGAACTAGCATGACAATCAGAATGAACTAGCAAGACAATCATCCTCCTGATGTAACTTTCGGTGTGACAATTGAATATGGCCTAGCATGACAATCGGTATGACAATCCTGATTGTCATGCTAGTTCATTTTCAATTGTCTTGCTGATTTAATGCTTGAATTTAATCCAATTAAACTTCTGAAAATTCCTAAAATTCCTAGAATTAATTCAGAATTAATTAATCAATTAATTCAATTAATAAATAAATTATTCTTCGCAGATATAATTTATTTTCTTAATTAAATTAGATGACTCAATTAATTAATAGAGAATTAATTCTAGTCTTGAGCAGCAACCATTCTTCTGCAAATCTTCTGAAAATCACTGAAAATTATGAATCAATTCCACCACTTCAACGTTGACACTCGATGTACTGTCTGGTTCATGAGTGACTAACTTCCGTGACGTTTCTTCATGTCTTGACTTTGACACTTTGATTTTCTTCAGATTAAATCCTTGTAATTAATGATACTCTGACGAGATCTCTGTCACTTGATTAAATCCACGATCTTGATTTATTATCACTGAGGCATGATCAACTTCTTGAACTTCTTCCAGTGAATTAACTCCTCAAGTCTGTAGATGAACATTGTCTCTGAATCCTTTGACAGATATTACTTTGCGAGATCTCTTTGACGGTCGATCCACTATTTACTTATTACATTCTTATTTGAGTTGAGTTGAATCCTCGAATATACAAATAGGTCTATGACATATGACTTACAGACAGTTCATCCAATAATTCAACAATCACTTCTCTACCTCGATCTGTATACTCCGAATCTCGCCATGAATTTTTTTTGCATCTTTTAGCCTCCCTAAATATCGAACAATTATAGAACCTCTAATCTGGGTTTTTGGTTCCAGGTTTCCAGGCTGCCCTCACACTAGCTTCGATCCCAAAGTAACAGTTGACAATCCCCATCCCATTTGAACTTGTAATTCTTCAATCTACACGAAACTTAATAAAGTTTGAGGGATAAGAACTATTTTTTTTCAAGAACATAGAAAAATGGGAAGAATGAAGTGAAAGGGTTCAATTAGCTTATTATAAGGGAAAAAATGGGACGGGTTATTAAATATTGACTAACTAATATTGGGTGAATACTGTCATGTTTCATGTCAGCTAACGTTAGATTTTTTTAACGTTGCTAACGGCTATAACTAAGTTAAAAGTTTTTAATTATTTTATTAGTTGACCAAAATTTTTTTCAACTTGATGATCTATTTACAAGTTATGTGCGGGTACGGTGACCGATTAGTGTTTTACCCGACATAATATGTTTCTGTTCATGTCCTGCGACACTGCGGTCAGCGGAGTTTGAAACTTAGAACTGAAAAGTGTAAACCTACTTTCACAACGAGTTTATGCAATGAAAATCCAAATATTCATCCCCTAAAATTCAAGAATGAGGTATGTTCTTAACTCAAAGCATAAAATGTCTCTATTTTCAATTTGTAGATATCTTTCAACAACCTCCTTTAAAATCACAAATCGAATCTTCCCAAAACAATTAAGCCCATCTTCTTCTGCACACATTTACTGGACCCATTTACAAAGAAATGTTCCCAACATTGAAAGAACTCTTAATAAAGTTAATGTTAAATTAGACCCTTTATCCCTAATTTCTGTTTTACAAACATGTGTTGATTTTAATCAGCCTTTATTAGGTCTTAGATTCTTTATTTGGGCTGGTATTCAACCTAGTTATGGTCATAGTTTGTATATGTATAATAAAGCTTGTAACTTGTTGAGAATTGATCGAAATCCCGGGATAATTTATGATGTTATTCATGCTTATGGGAATGAGAGGTGTTCTGTTAGTGTTAAGACATTTAAGGTTGTTTTGTGTTTGTGTAAGGAAGCTAAGCTTGGTAATGAGGGGTTATGGGTGTTGAGGAAAATGAGGGAGTTTAATTGTAGGGTGAATACGGTTGCGTATAATATTGTGATTAGGTCGTTTTGTTATATGGGTAATGTGGATGACGCGGTGAGGTTGGTGAGGGAGATGGGTTCAAGTGGGAATTTTCCGGATATGATTACGTATGGTGCGATGGTTAAGTGTTTTATCGATGGGGGTAGGTTGGATGAGGCTTTTGGGTTGTTTAGGGATATGAAGGCGCATGGGTGTGTGCCTAATACGGTGTTGTATTCGATTCTTATTGATGGAGTTTGTAGGTTTGGGAGTTTTGGGACGGCGTTGGAGTTGTTGGGTGAGATGGAGAATGGTGGTAAGAGTTGTAGACCAAATGCTGTTACTTATACGGCGGTGATTCAGAGTCTTTGTGAGGGCGGTAGGTCAGTGATGGCATTGAGCGTTTTGGACCGAATGAAAGCATTTGGTTGTTCACCTAATAGGATTACTTTGAGAACTTTGATTAATGGGCTTTGTGTAGAGAATAATGTAGAGGAGGCTTATAAGCTGATTGAACGAGTTGTAGAAGTGAATGATCTCTCTGTTGGTGAGTGCTATAGCTCCCTCGTTGTATCTTTGTTGTGGGTTGGAAAGTTCGAGGAGGCTGAGAATGTTTTCAGAATATTGTTAGCAGGTGGAGTGAATCCTGATGGTTTGGCTTCTAGCCATTTAATAAGAGGTTTCTGTTTCAAGGGAAGGGTTCTGGATGGGTTCCGCTTATACATTGACATCGAAATTTTGGGAAATGTATCTCCCATAGATGCAGATGTATACTCTCTTCTTTTGGCTGGGCTTATTGAGAACCACTATATGGTCGAAGCAGATAATCTTGCTGGGAAAATGATGGAGAGAGATATTCAACTAAAACCTCCTTATGGGGAACCTGTAGTTAATTATCTAATTAGTTCTGGAAAGGTTGTGTTACTGTCGCATTATTATAGGAGTCAGAAGGGATGAGGAGCCGATGTTCATTTTACGACTTGCAGTTCCTGGAGATCAGAAAAAGTTAAGCTTCTTGGCTTCTCGCTTGGAGTTGTTGATTGCTAGCAGTATGCACACAAGTTGAGTGGATGGTTTTACAACAATGTTATATTTACCATATAAGATGTACATCAGAAGCGGTTCTAGGTAGAGATCTTTGAGTTCTTGCAAATGTACTCCCTTTATGTGACCTGTTCATTTTTCTTCTTTTATTTGTTGTAGATTGAGCATGGACATGACGAATGTTGAAAAAGTCATTTTTGTTAGGAAAAGACAATGAGATTCTACAAGTTTAAGACTGTAGAATAAATTCCATCAACATTTAAGATATAACGAGACTATTAGTTGAAATCAATTTCTATCAGTATTAAATTTAGTGAGCTCATGACGCTTGATATCAAGAACTATAGGAATCTAAATTTCAAGGCAAATCCATCAGCATAGCGTGATCAGTATGTTGTCTGTCTTGAATTCTTGGGAAGATTCCAAATATGACCCCGGCAATGAAGATTTGGGGTGCCCCGGTGGTAGTACAGACTTGATGTGTTCTTTGTTTCTATATATGTGGTGACTGGTGATTCTTCTCAGCCTCCTTAATTTGGTGACAGGTGATTCTTCTCAGTATCCTTAGCTGTATACAAGGTAAGTTGAAAATTATGTATTGTAAATTGTAATGCATAATTGATCATTCTGTGGTGTAAATATATGGCAATGAATGACTATTGGCTTTCTGAGAGATTAAACATCAATGTATGGAGTTGATCATCTTTTTAGCCTTTCTTAATAATTCAGAAACTACTATTAGGTGGCACTGAATCTAATAAAATTTCCCCTCATATGCTTGATTTTTGGATTTACCTTTAATTTCAAATCCCTATACACTTTTCAGTTCTGCAGCTTTCTTTATAATTAGCCATCTCTAAAAGTCTTACTAAGAAGACTTGATTTTCTCGAATTTGGTATTTCTTCTTTCTCCAGACTCTAGGCCGAATATAGTTTTTTCTTCTGAGTTTTTTTTTTCTCTTTTTTTTGCTAAATAGTATTTTTTTTTTCTCTTTTTTACATATTTGTCTCAAGTTTTGTTCTCGTCATGTACATTTCGTAATTCTTTTTGATAATTTTTTTTGTCAGGTCTTTTTAATAAATTTTATCTCTTCTACTTTTGTCAGTTCGTTTGTCTGTTACTACTATATATAATGCTGGACTTTCTCTCGAGCCAAGGAAGTCTAGGTAAAGCTCGCATTAGAGGGACACAAAGGAAAAGAATTTCCCAAGGCTTCAATTTTTGTATTCATTATCAAATATATTGTAAAACCATTACTTTGACATAACCTAAAAAATCGCACCTATGAGATTGGCAGATAAAATATCGGACTTCTGGCTCTGGAGTGTTATTAAACTTATGAGGAATACTTTAAGATGAAAACTCTTAAACTACAAATGTGATTGGATGGTGAGTGCTTTAAGGGTGTTCAGCAATACTTTGTAGTCCTTATCCTATCCGTACTTGGGGAGTCGGGGGTAATAGTATTGACATACTGCTTATTACATAACCTTAATCAAAACTTACATGCCCAATGTATAAGGAATTAATACGGGTGGGTGATGATAATGAAGGAAAAACCGAAATTAATTATGAAGAGGATTCTGGGTTATTGAGGTTGATAAAGCAGTCCGAACATCTAAAATTTTTGGACCAACTATATAGATGAACTTTTCTTGGAAATGTTTAGTAAATGGGGGAATCAAATTTTCTGAAAACCCAAGGGATTGCTACTTAGACAAATGCGCGACTATATAGGGTCCATTTTTTAATGAAATTTCATTGTCTCTATTTGCCTTCAGCTCAGTTGTATATTTCTGTCTTGATCTTATATTATATGTACTTAGTAGGCCATGTACTCTTTGTTTTCATTCATAATCTAGTTGTATAAACCTGGAATATCTTTCATATTTTTTTCTGTTGACTGCTGAAGTGAATATTTGGCCTCTGATGAGAAATTAAAGTTGGAAATATGTTAGCTTTATGATAAGTCTGATCATATTAAAAATCATTGATATTATTATATTTTGCATTCTATGGTTGCTTACTAACAGGGCAGTATCCTTGTCTTTAGGTTAGGATGGCAATGGGTGCTCCTGGACTGTGTACCTGGAATCAAATTATGGTGATGAATTCACACGGTTTTGTAGTGCCAAGTGATTATGAGACCTGTGATCAAGGTTGTTGATAATTAAGATAGCATCAAGATTTTCAGTGGTAGTGTTAGGCAGTGCTAGGTAGTCTTGTGGCATTGATTTTACATGTTTACCCAACATTATCCCACTAAGTGCTGCTTCAGAATGTGCATAGATATGCAGGGTTTTCATATTGGTGTTGTAGAGACTGTTCTTTTGAATGAGCATGTACTATTTATTACAGTATCTTATTTCACTGTTGGATTAATTATCTTCTAAACTTGAGATTGTATTGGTCAATAAAGAGTCGAGAACACGAGTTCTTGTACTAAATGAAAGTATAAAAACAAATGTGTGAAGAACTTGAAATCTACATCACCAGTATTAGTAAAGTTACTTCCATTTTCATTTCTGTTTTTTTTTTTAAATCAGCATCTCATTGCATTAACAAACCAGTAGAAGGCCATCCAGAAGAGACTAGCAGCAGCATAGATCAATTCCCAACTTCACCTACATGGCTGCACTACTGCTGCAACCTCGACTACCACTAAAAACAAACAAGTAAATAAAACATACGGGGAACTAAAACAACAGGAAATAGACAAGTAAAGAAACCCAACTCATATTCGACCCTAAAATCAGATTAGAATAGATGAAATAGGTCATCGTCCTCGAGTTGTTCTTCATAAACTACACGATGCAACTGGGATGCCACCATCATTGATCCCCACATTAAGCATAAAAGCTTCTTCCAAACCACCACAGCCTTCCACCATCGCCTCATTGAAAGCCTCGATTTCTTCTTGGACCATTGGGATTTCAAAAAACTGATGACCAAGAGGACCCAGCCCCATATCCAAGTCCATTATCTGACCCAAAGCAGCAATTGGCTCATTGAAAATGTAGAGCCTTGTGAACAATTCTCCTCCTGACATGGCCAGATAAGTGGGAGGCTGGGAGCTCTGTTTCTTTCCGGCTAAACAAGCCGGAAGGAGCACGACCAGTTTGGATCCCTCAACCCTTATAAGTTATAAGCACTTGTTGAGGTTCTTGTTAGTCATAGGCCCAGTACGGTCCAACGACCGAAGGCCCATTAGATGACCATACTATTGAGCCGAATGCCCGACAAGCCCAGAAATCGAAGGCCCACAAAGAGCCACAAGCCGAGGCCCAACTTTCCCCCAACCGTTGGGATCATGCAATCATACCGCCCCCTTTCTCCTCCTCTCCATTAATAAGGTGTAACGGATGAACATTAATGGGAAAATCGGGTATAAAACCCCCTGGAAAGAAAGAAACAAGGATACATTCTCATTCTCTCAAACACTCTCTACTTTTCTTGTATCACTCTACCCACTTTACAACCATATTCTTATTCTCACACCGGAGGTGAATAGGGATGGCAATCGGGTCGGTCGAAATGGGTTTAGCAAAAACCAAATCCGAACCCGATTATTTTTCCCAAACCCGAACCCGGAAAAATCCGAACCCGAACCCATCGGGTTCGGTTCGGGTTCGGTTCGGGTTCGGTTCGGATTCAGGTTTGTAGATCACTATCAAATTGCACCTTAATTTGCACAAACTCTAGTGAAAAATTACTAGGATCTGGTTTGAGCAAAATGCTCATAAATATTACGATATTGAAAATTTTAGGATTGAATTAGAGGGTTTTCAGAAGACAATGGATAATATACCTCTATGAATAAAAATGTTGCTGAAATAATGCAACAATCTTGACCTTTTGTATACTTGTAGTGAAAATGCTGCTAAAAACATATTTAAACAACTTTAATGCAATTGTTTGTAAAAGTATAATTTTTTAGTACTAATATTAGTAATATATTATATTCTATATTATATTATTACTTATAAAATATAAAATATTAATTATATAATAACACCGGTTTCAGATCGGGTTCGGGTTCGGGTCGGAACGGAACGGGTTTCGGGTTTTCGGGTCGGGTTCGAAACGGTATGCCTTTAAACCAAACCCGACCCGAAAATGGTTCGGGTTTAAAAATCAAACCCGAACCCGAATCCAAACCCGAAATATTCGGGTTCGGTAAAACCCGATCGGATCGGTACGGATCGGGTATCCATCGGTTCGGTACAAATTGCCATCCCTAGAGTTGAATCGGGGGGACAATCTCTCGCATTCTCTTCCCTTTCAGGTCGCGGCCGAAGGCAGTTTCTGAGTGGCCGAAACCTGTTGATTCGTTCTGAAGGAATCTGGGCGTAACTTTTGGTGCTGTTTGCGGGAACCTACAAGAATCACTAACGAGGTATCGAGACAATGACCAACATAGTTTCTGAGCAAACGCCGCCACCTGGTTTCCCTCCACATGATGGGGGCATACGTCCACCCTGGTGGATGCCGATGGAGTCATCAAACTGACTCCCTAAGAAGAAGCCTTGCTCCTAAAGATTTGAGCAGAAAAGTTAGTTGCGGAGAAGGGCAAGGTGAAAGATGATCAAGCAGAAAAGGAGGCAGAGGCCCGCACTAAGCGAAGAGAGGCCAATGCTTTATTACTGAAAGCCTTACAGCTCCAGAGGGAGGAAATTGAGCTACAAGAGAAAGCATTGCGCGAAGCACTACAGGCTGATGAACCAGAAAGAACCACCAAGCACAGGAAAGATCGCAGGGCGTATGACAAAGAAGATGAGTCCAACTCTGATTCGCATCCCCGAAGGAAACAAATGAAGCAACCCTTTTCATCTGATTCGGACGAGGAGCCCGATGGGTCCCGACTAGGATGACCCGCCTGGAAAAGGCTATGTTCGGCGATAGACGGGTCGATCAAGAGCCGATCGTGACAGAAGAAATTGAACAGTATCGACCCCCTTCAGGCAAGGAAAGGCAGTTCCCAAAGATGAGTGAGTTTAATGAAAAGGGAGACCCCGAAGACCATTACGAAAAATACGAGTTGCTGATGATTAGAATGGGACATAATGACATCATGCTCCACAAGATGTTCAAGACCTATCTGAAGGGATCGGCCTCGATGTGGTACAAATCTCTCAAACCCAGGTCCATCGGGTCATATGAGCAGCTGAAGAGAAAGTTCATGAAGTACTACTCGCACTTATGTCGAAAGACGAAGGACACTGAGGCCCTGGTCCATTGCAGACAGAGGGCGAATGAAGAGTTAGGGGATTATTTGGCTCAGTTTAAGGAGGAAGCTGGAATGGTCACCAATCTAGACAAAGTCAAAGTTATGGGCTTCCTAACGGCGGGGCGAGAGCCCTATAAAGGTAAGACAATTTTATCCTCTCTTTACGATTTCCCTCCCAAATCCCTGAATGATATATATGTGAGGGGCGAAAATATTCGCCGAAAAATGGAGAGTATTGGGGGATACAAGGACTCCCGAAGGGATGACAAATCGAAGTGAGCAGACAGATACAAAATCTCAAGATCTGGTATTGACCGAAGGGACAGTAAGAAAGAAGGGAGAAAAGAAACTGATCGTGGGGTCGAACGATGTCGAGATAGAGATTATGCCGTATTCACCCCTCTGAATGCACCGATCTCCAAGATTCTCCATGAGATCAAGGGCAAGCCTAGGTTCGTTCGGCCTGCCAAGATGAAAGTCCCAAATCATAAGAAAACACCCGACAAATACTGCGATTATCACAGAGACAAGGGTCACAATACTGACGAATGCTACCATCTCAAAAAGCTAATCGAGCGAATGATCAAAGAGGGCGAACTTAATCAGTTCGTCCGAGATCTACGTGACAAACTGGGGCCGAAGGACAACCAAGAAGAACAAGAAGCTGAAGAGCCCGATCGAAGAGACATGATAAGGGGCAAAGTGAAGACAATATCTGGGGGCAGTGTTATGGACAAGGATAACAAAACAGCGAAGAAAAAGTATGCCCGACAAGTGTACAATCTCTATCAGTTCGGACAGGAGAATCCCCGCATGCCCATGACTTTTAGCACTGAGGATTATGAGGACGTCATTTGCCCGCATGAGGACCCTCTCATCATCAACCCTATCATTGGGCATTTAAAATTTGGAAGGTGATGGTGGACA
Organism: Apium graveolens; assembly: GCF_009905375.1. Taxonomy (NCBI): domain Eukaryota; kingdom Viridiplantae; phylum Streptophyta; class Magnoliopsida; order Apiales; family Apiaceae; genus Apium; species Apium graveolens. The sequence goes on along the minus strand of NC_133650.1, from coordinate 233,632,853 downwards.
CCGGAAGTTCGGCCAACATACTGTTCCACAAGACTTATTGCAAGATGAACTTGGCGGGAGAATAGTTAGAGCCCTATAACAAAACCCCTCTCTATGCCTTCGGAAGGCACCCTATACAGTTTGAAGGTACAATTACACTTCCCGTCCTCCTGGGTAAATTGCCATATACCGTGGAAAAACTTGTGAAGTTCTACGTGGTTCAGATCGAGAGCCCATATAATGCTAACTTGGAAAGGCCATTCATATCAACCTTCAAAGCAGTAGAATCTATACCCCACCTCAAGCTTAAGTTTCCAACCGAGAAAGGGGTAGGAGAGATGAGGGGCGATCAAAAAACTGCCCGAATTATAATGTTGGAAGATTTAGAGAAGGATCAGGACTATGAGAAGCCAGATGAAACTGAAAAGAGAAAAAGGGCTGAAGCAGAGCTCAGTGGGAGCAGAGAGGCACTGAACATTGAGTTGGAGAAGTTCGGAGCAGATCTTTCAAGTCCGATCGCCGAACCAGTGACCGAGACTGAAGAAGTAGAGCTGTATGCTGGCCATTCGGGAAAATTGGTTCAGATTGGGAGAAATATGGAAAAAGATATGAAGGAAAAGGTAATCGTGTGATTCAACAGTACCATGATGTATTCTCCTGGGGGTCGGAAGACATGCCTGGTTTGGATCCCAAGATGGCTAAGCACTGCCTGAATGTGTAGCCCAAGGCCAAACCAGTAAAGCAGAAGAAGAGAACTTTTGCAGTCGAATGATAGAAGGTAATAGAGGCCGAAGTAGAAAAACTGTTGGAAGCCAAGTTCATAGAAGAAATTGAATACCCCGACTGGTTAGCTAACGTGATAGTCGTCAAAAAATCCAATAGAAAGTGGAGGATGTGTGTGGACTATACAGATCTCAATAAGGCGTGTTTGAGGTCCACTACCCCCTACCTAGCATCGATCAACTGACAGACGCCACGGTTGGTTACCAGGTACTTAGTTTTCTTGATGCTTTTCTGGTTATCACCAAATTGCCATGAATGATAAGGATGTGCCCAAGACAGCGTTCTTAACTCCGAAGGGGACTTATGCTTATATTAAAATGCCCTTCAGACTTAAAAACACTGGAGCCACATTCCAGCAATGGTGAACAAAGTGTTTAAAGAACAGATCAGTCGGAATATGGATGCTAATATGAACGACATGATTATAAAGTCCATGTTCCAAGACCACGCCGAAGATTTGAAAGAATGCTTCAAAACTCTCCGAAAAAATAATATGAGGATCAATCCAAAAAAATGCACCTTCGGAGTATCCAGTGGCAAGTTCCTGGGCTATATGGTCAGCACCCATGGGATAGAGGCGAACCCTGAGAAAATCAAAGCAATCAACAACATGGAAGCCCCTAAATGCATCAGAGATATTCAAAAGTTATCCGACCGACTTGCCGCCCTTCGGTGATGAAAGGCATATGTCATAGCCTATTTGTTTATTTGAGGATTTAACTCAACTCAAATAAGAATGTAACAAGTAAATAGTGGATCTACCGTCAAAGAGATCTCTCAAAGTAACATCTGTCAAAGGATTCAGAAATAATGTTCATCTACAGACTTGAGGAATTACTTCACTGGAAGAAGTTCAAGAAATTGATCAAGCCTCCGTGATATCAATCAAGATTGTGGATTTAACCAAGTGACAGAGATCTTGTCAGGGTATCAGATAATTACAGGGATTTAATCCGAAGAAAATCAAGTTATCAAAGTCAAGACATGAAGAAACGTCACGAAAGTTAGTCACTCATGAACCAGACAGTACATCGAGTGTCAACATTGAAGTGGTGGAATTGATTCATAATTGACAGTGATTTTCAGAAGATTTTCATAAGAATGGTTGCTGTTGAAGAGTAGTATTAATTCTCTATTAATTAATTAAGTCATATAGTTTAATTAAGAAAATAAATTATATCTGCAAAGATTAATTTATTTATTATTTGAATTAATTGATTAATTAATTGTTAGATATATTTGATAATGTCATGGCTAATATGTTTTATGTTTAGCTTTCAGATCTTACTTGAACAGGATAAATCAGTACTTAACTGTTGATCAGTACTTATACTGGAAGTCAGGACTTAAGGATATCAGTATATATGTTATCAGGAGATAATCGTCAGAAGATAGATATCAGAACTTAAGTGCTGAAGGACAATCAGATAAGGACAGTAGCTGATTAAAGGAAAGAAGATCAAGATAAACATAAGAAGAGATATGCATGAAGAAGGAATTCCGTAAAGAATGGAATACTTGGAAGAAAAGATATCTGATTGATATATTTTAGGAAGCAGAATTATATTCCATATCAATTAGCGATTATCTTGTAACTGTGTAGTATATAAACACAGATACAGGGTTTACACTATAAGTGTTATCATTATTAGAGAAGATTATTCATTGTAACCCTAGCAGCTCTCGTGATATTTATTCATCACTGAGAGGTAACAGTTCCATACTGTAACAGAGTTTATTGTTTCAATAAAGTTTGTTTTCTGTTACTTAAGTTCTTAAAGTTAGATTTGAGTGTACTATACACTGTATTCACCCCCTCTACAGTGTGTGTGTGACCTAACAATTGGTATCAGAGCCTATCTGTTAACATACATACAGTTAAAGATCCAAACACAATCATGTCGGACACAGAAACTCCAACTAAGCCTACCAAAACTGAGGAACCACCAAAGACACAAATTCAGAGTCGGTATGAGACCATCAGAGTTCCCATACTGAGACCATCTGAATATCTCATATGGAAGGTAAGGATGACCATGTTCCTGGAAGCAACAGATCCAGAATACCTTGATAGAATCAAGGAAGGCCCTCACAAACCAACCAAACTCGCTGTTGCAGTTGCAGTTGCAGGTGAAGCAGCAAAGACCGTACCAAAGGAAAAGAGTGATTATACTGCTGAAGACATAGCATCAATTGCTAAGGATGCTAAAGTACGACACTTACTGCATAGTGACATTGATAATGTAATGTCAAACAGGGTAATCAACTGCAAGACTGCTAAGGAGATATGGGATGCTCTGGAAACAAGGTGTCAGGGAACTGACATAATTAAGAAGAACAGGAAGACAATACTCACTCAAGAGTATGAACACTTTGACTCAAAGACTAATGAGTCATTGAATGATTTATATGATAGATTTGTCAAACTTTTGAATGATTTATCATTAGTTGATAAAGAGTATGATCTTGAAGATTCAAACCTTAAGTTCCTGTTAGCTCTTCCTGAATGCTGGGATTTGAAGGCAACGACAATAAGAGACAACTACAATCTTGATGAAACAACTCTTGACAAAATCTATGGAATGCTCAAGACTCATGAGCTGGAGATGGAACAAAGAAGCAAGAGAAAAGGAGGAAAGTCAAGGACAGTTGCTCTTAAGGCTGAAGAAGAATTCCCCAAAGCAGCTTCCTCAAAGAAAGACAAGGGTAAAGCTCTTTTCATAAAGTCTGATACTGAGTCATCAAGTTCTGAGAGTGATGATGACTCAGATTCTGAAAGCTTGCCTGAGACTGATGCTGATGAGGAGATGATGAAGCTGTGTGTTCTTATGGTGAAAGGAATCACAAAGATTGCATACAGGAAGTTCAGGAAGGGAAAGAAGTTTTCCAGGAAAGGCATAAGTTCTGATAAAAGGAATTTCAGAAGATCTGAAGGCAGAGGAGGAAAGTCTGACAGAGGAGATTACACCAATGTTAAATGCTATAACTGTGGTGAGAAAGTCCACATATCTCTTGACTGCAAGAAGGTAAAGGGTGACAAAGGCAAGGCTTTTGTCACAAAGCAGAAAAGCTGGACAGACACCTCAGACTCTGAAAGTGAGGAAAACTATGCATTGATGGCAAATGCTGATAAAGAAAGTGCTGAGAGCAGTTCTGAAGCTGCTGAAATAAAGGTACCTCAGACTACTTATGCTTTTCATACTGATGATATAAATGAGTTGAGAAGATATCTTAAAACCATGTTTGTTAGCTATAGAGATCAAACTTTAATATGTGAAAGATTAACTTCTGAAAACTTTGCATTTAAGAAAAGAAATGATTTCTTAGAAAAAGAGTTAGTCATGTTCCATCAAACTCAGAAGGATAGAGATGATGCTTTTTATGTTAGGAATGAAGTGCTAAAATTAAATGAATCTCTAAAAACTGAGTTAGAAAAGGAAAGAGAGATTATCAGGACTTGGACTAACTCTGGCAAAACAACTCAAAATTTGCTAAGTAGTGGAAACTGGAAAGAGGGCTTAGATTATGGAGAAGATAAGAAAGATAAAGGAACTGAAGAAATTAAGTCTGTTGATAAACAAAAGCCAAAGTTAAAACCTGTTAAGTTTGTAACTGTAAAGTCTGAAAATGAAAAATCAGAAGTTACAAAGAAATTAACTTCTGATAAACTAAAACAGGAAAAGACAGCTGAAGTGAACATAGGCTTAATGACAAAGAAGCAGCTTAAGCATAAGCTGAAAGATGTCAAGAATGCAAACAAAGTAAAATCACCTAGGAAAAATAGGAATGGAAAGGAAGGTGTGAATAAAAGCAATGATTATAAACCTGTTCCTGATGCTCCTAGGAAAACATGTCATAACTATGGAAGTTCTAACCATCTGGCTTCTTTTTGCAGGAAGAATAAGAATATTAACTCATTACCTTCAAAATCAGGAGTTAAGAGTCAGTCTGTTAGATACAAACCACAAAATCCTTGTTTTCATTGTGGTAGTTTATGGCATTCCATTTATACTTGTAAGGAATATCATAGTTTATACTATGATTATTATCATACTATGATTATTATCAAATAAAACCTTCTTTGAAGAAAGTTTCCATTGTTCCTTCTAGTGTAAATTCTGATTCAAAGTCTGATAGTATAAGTTCTGATAAGAAAAATGTTAACATAAACTCTGATGCTAAATCCGCTGCAAATGTTAACAAACTTAATAAGGCCAAAGGATCCAAGCAAGTCTGGGTCCTTAAAATTAATAATTAGTGGTCTTTGTGATTGCAGGGCAACAGGAAAAATATTCTAGTTCTGGAAAGTGGATGTTCAGGACATATGACTGGAAATAAGGCCCTGCTATCAGACTTTGTGGAGAAAGCTGGCCCAAGTGTTTCTTATGGAGATGGCAACATTGGAAAAACATTGGGATATGGCAATATCAATCTTGGAAATGTCATAATTAAAGAAGTAGCTCTAGTCTCAGGACTTAAACACAACCTACTGAGTATAAGTCAAATCTGTGACAGAGGTTATCATGTTGATTTCTTTGAAGAACACTGTGAAATTGTGAGTAAATCTAAAGGCAAAGTTATTCTGAAAGGATACAGGCGTGGTAACATTTATGAAGCTAAGCTTTCAACAAGTACTGATGGTTCTGCAATCTGTCTGATGAGTAGAGCATCAATTGAAGAAAGCTGGAATTCGCATAAGAAACTCTCTCATTTAAATTTCAACAATATAAATGAACTGGTCAAGAAAGATCTTGTGAGAGGATTGCCAAACACAGTATTTGCTCCTGATGGTCTTTGTGATTCATGTCAGAAAGCCAAACAAAGAAAATCTTCATTCAAGAGCAAGACTGAATCATCAATTCTTGAGCCTTATCATCTAATACATGTTGATCTATTTGGTCCAGTAAATGTCATGTCTATTGCAAAGAAGAAGTATGCGTTGGTCATAGTGGATGAGTTCACCAGATACACATGGGTGTATTTTTTGCATACAAAAAGTGAAACTGCATCAACCTTGATTGATCATATCAAACATCTGGATAAAATGGTCAAAGATTCTGTGAAAGTTTTAAGGAGTGATAATGGCACTGAGTTCAAGAATTCGATAATGGAAGAGTTCTGCAAAAGCCATGGAATAAAGCAGGAATCTTCTGCTCCTGGAACTCCACAGCAAAATGGAGTTGTTGAAAGGAAGAATAGAACTCTCATTGAAGCTGCACGTACAATGCTTGAAGAAGCAAAGCTTCCAACCTATTTCTGGGCTGAAGCTGTGCCGACTGCTTGTTTTACTCAAAATGCAACACTCATTAACAAGCATGGAAAAACACCATATGAGATGGTGAAGAAAAAGAAGCCAAATCTGAAATATTTTCATGTATTTGGATGCAAGTGTTTTGTTCTCAAGACTCATCCTGAACAGCTATCAAAGTTTGATCTAAAAGCTGATGAAGGAATCTTTGTTGGATATCCACTTTCCACAAAAGCCTTCAGAGTCTATAATTTGAGAACAAAAGTGGTCATGGAATCTATCAATGTCTCTTTTGATGACAAAAAGATTACTGGTCTTGAAGATTTCATTGACCATGATCAGCTGAGATTTGAAAATGAAGACTCAAATTCTGATACAGAAAATCCTGATAGTCTAAGTCCTGATACTGTAAACTCTGATGGATTAAACTCTGATGTTATTGAAACTGTGGAGACTACGTCAAAGGAAGATGCACCTATGCAGGGGGAGCATACTCAAGATCCTACCACATCTCAAGAAACATCAGAACATACATCTGGCTCTTCAAGTTCTGATAAGCCAAGTTCTGATAGTGCTGAAAATCTAAATACTGAAGAATCCAACTCAGAGAGCATACTTTCAGGGGGAGCATCAGAAAATGAAAATGAAGATAGCATGGATCATGGGGGAGCATCCAGTTCTAGAGAAAACCTTCCATCTGCAAGGAAGTGGACAAAATCACATACACCTGATTTGATAATTGGAAATCCTGATGCAGGTGTCAGAACTAGAACAGGTACTTCAAATGAATGTCTTTACAATTCTTTTCTCTCTCAGACTGAGCCAAAGAAAGTGGAAGAAGCTCTTCAAGATGCTGATTGGGTGCAAGCAATGCAGGAAGAGTTGAATGAATTTGAAAGAAACAAAGTCTGGACCCCAGTGCCAAGACCAAAGAATAGATCTGTTGTTGGTACAAAGTGGGTATTCAGAAACAAAACTAACAGTGATGGCATAATTATAAGGAATAAGGCAAGGCTGGTTGCAAAAGGATATTCTCACAGGAGGGAATTTATTATGATGAAACATTTGCACCAGTTGCTAGGTTAGAAGCCATAAGGATATTCTTGGCTTATGCTGCTCACAAAAAGTTTACTATCTTTCAAATGGATGTGAAAAGTGCTTTTCTCAATGGAGAATTGGAGGAGGAGGTATATGTTGAACAACCTCCAGGTTTGTAGATACCAAAACATCCAGATTATGTCTACAGGCTTGACAAAGCACTTTATGGACTTAAGCAAGCTCCTAGAGCATGGTATGAGACTTTAGCTCAGTTTCTTCTGGAAAGTGGATTCACAGAGGGACAATAGACAAAACACTGTTCTACCTCAACCATGGAAAGGACTTACTTCTGGTTCAGATTTATGTTGATGATATCATTTTTGGATCTACAAATGATAAACTTTGCAAAAAGTTTGCCAAACTAATGCAGTCAAGATATCAGATGAGTATGATGGGGAACTTAGCTATTTTCTGGGCCTTCAAGTCAAGCAGAATGAGGAAGGCACTTTTATTTGTCAAACCAAGTACACCAGAAACTTGCTGAAGAAATTTGGAATGCAAGATTGTTCAAGTGCATCCACTCCAATGGCCACTGCGACAAAACTGGATAAGGATACCGGTAAATCAGTAGATATTACTGACTACAGAGGTATGATTGGCTCTCTACTCTATCTAACTGCTAGTAGACCTGATATCATGTATGCTACCTGTCTTTGTGCAAGATTTCAAGCAGATCCAAGAGAACCTCACTTAACAGCTGTAAAAAGAATCTTTAAGTATCTTAAAGGAATAGCTGCTCTGGGATTATGGTATCCTAGAGAATCAGATTTTAAACTAATAGGTTACTCAGATGCAGATTTTGCAGGTTGCAAAATTGACAGGAAAAGCACAAGTGGAAGCTGCCAATTTCTTGGAGGCAGATTGGTTTCTTGGTATAGCAAGAAACAAAAGTCAATTTCCACATCAACTGCAGAAGCAGAGTATATTGCTGCAGAAGCTGTTGTGCACAGATTCTTTGAATGAAGAATCAGTTACTGGATTATGGGTTAACCTATTTCAAAATCCCTATTTACTGTGATAATCAAAGTGCTATTGCTATGACAGGTAATCCAGTTCAACACTCAATGACAAAGCACATCAGCATCAGGTACCACTTCATCAGGGAACATGTGGATGAAGGTACAGTGGAATTGCATTTTGTTCCCATAGATCAACAACTAGCAGATATCTTCACAAAACCACTGTGTGAAGCTACTTTTACAAGATTGGTAAATGAACTTGGAATGGTTTTAGGTTCTTTCTCTAAATCTGCTTAGTCTTGTTCTGTGTTATCAGACTTTATGCTCAGTATTTACAGAATTAATCTCATTGTGTATTCTGTGCTTCATTGATAAATGTCTTTAAGTACTGACTGTTGTCTGATATATGTTTCTAAACTCTGATAAGTGATATGTCTGTTCAAGTACCTATTCAATCCTATGAGGATAACTGTGCTAGATACTGACCTAGTAGTCTTCAATAAACAAATGATTCCATGTAAGAAGTAATTATTTCAGTGGAAACCCTATGACACTAGCAAATTCTGATAATTGAGCTTAGTTAAGTTTACTTTGTATATCTTATTACTAAGTCACAAATTAGAATAATGCTACTCATCTGTAAGTTCTGATACTAGTAAACTGTTGAAATTAACTAAGTGCTGATAAACCTCACTTATCAAAAGAAAAAGCAAAAAAGGATCAAAAATAAAATCAGGTACTCCTTTGAGATCTAGAGTAAAAATATGGAAGGGAAGACCCAAGTGCATTGCTGGTATTAAGTAAATATGCATTAGAAAAGCAAAATATTTTCTTGGTGGACTTTTCACACTCTATGATTACTGGAGAAATACTCTGATAATAGCATAAATTCTGATAAGCAGTCGTGACTCACTTACACTGAGAAGCCACTGTAAAATAGAATTTCAAAAGATGCATAAAATTAGCACAAAACAGTTGAGGTGGACTCAAGCATGAACTCATTCATCAGTAGGTTTTTAGGACAATGACAGCTCTTTAGCAAAATTTTAGTTATGCCTTATTTCTAAGATGTACTGAAGTGAATCAGACTTTACTCTTTGTCTGTTATTTAGCTGAATGCACACACTAATCACTCCCATCTGAATGATGAAAATTTCTGTGGTGGTCTATGTTATTTTAGATAAACAGTCATTGTGTCATTATTGCACAAATTCTGAGGACAAGTTCTAGTTACACGTTCTGATGATTAAGTTCTGAAGTCTATAACTCAGAACTTGTATGAGGATTTACTAAGATGGGCATTCCTTTTTCGAGTTAAGAAATTATGTTCTGATAACTGTTAAGTTCTGATATAGGTCTAAGTTCTGATTTCTCAGTCTAATCCTTTACTTGGCTTATCTGTGAATAAAATTTGATAACAGTCTCAGTTCGAACTAGAATATGTTGAAGTGGAAGATTAATAGTCACTATGATTAGGATTAATGGTATGCGTCCTTGAACAGTCCACTATTTCTTGTTTCTTGTGCGGTTTAAACCATGATTCCTCTTTCCAATGAATGTTATTCTTTTTCAAAGTCTAGGGAGAATAGGTAGAATTAATTCTACATGTCAGCATTCAATTTCTTTGCGTCTCCTGGCATTCTCTTGCCTATATAATCCGCCACTTCACATCAGTCTTTCCATCAAATTCTTCTCACACACTTATCTTCATACTTCTCTTTCAAAAACACAATGGTCAGATACAACATGTTTTTGAACCTACCAAAACTTTAAATGGAGCTAAGTTTGCCGAGTGGCAGCCAGGAATGGCATGTCACAAGCCATTCCTGAGGAGATATGGACTCTGTCCCACAGGAGGTACTGACACAACCTTCTGTTCTTCTATATGACTACCATCGCCATCTGGAGCGATTGGATGAGGAAAGGCTGGAAGCTCTCCGCCAGCAAGAGCGAATCATCCGACTCGCCATTCTGTTTATCGAGAGTAGGTAAGAAGAAGATGACTTAATCTTGTCTGCTTCCTGTTCTTCTTCATCATCAGCTTTGTCAGCTTCTTAGCTAGGACTAAGGCTGTTGATGTTTAGGATTAGAAGCTTAGGGAACATCTTGTATAAGTATTGATGTAATTTCCATTTCATAAATATATTGTCTTGATATATTAATGCAAGTTGTTTTTACTTCAAGATTTTGTCTCTGAGTTATTTTATCTTGTGTTGATAAATCCTGATTGATATTTCTGATGACATATAAATTTGTTTTATTAAGTTCT